>NC_042302.1:940907-1215907 GCF_901000725.2 Takifugu rubripes | reverse complement strand
AAATGCCCCACCAGAGCAGAACACGCTGGATCACTGCTACACCACAGTGAAGGACGCGTATCGGGCCATCCCCCGTGCTGCGCTAGGACTGTCTGATCACGTGATGGGCCACCTGATCCCCACATACAGACAGAAACTTAAACTAATAAAGCCAGCCATGAGGACCACGAAGAGATGGACCAGTGAGGCTGTGGAGGAGCTGCGCACGTGCTTGGATACAACTGACTGGGACATGTTTAAAGGGGCCACACATGATCTGGATGAGTACACGGACACTGTGACCTCATATCCACTTTTGTGAGGAGCGCATTCTACCAACGCGCACTAGGGTGAGTTATTCCAATGACAAGCCCTGGTTCACACCGAAACTCAGACAGATCAGGAAAGAAAAGGAAGCAGCGCTGAAAAGTGGAGACAGAGACTGCTACAGAGAGGCCAAATACCGGTTTAGCAAGGAACTGAGGAGAGCTAAATCTGTGTATTCGGAGAAACTTCAGCAGCAGTTTACTGCTAACGACTCTGTTTCTGTGTGGAGAGGCCTGAGGCAGATTACCGACTACAGGCCTCAGGCTTCAAAGGGTCAGGACGACAAAGCCCTTTGTCAGAGTCTGTCCCTCCACTATGCCCGCTTTGACACCTCGTCAGCCATGCCCAACACCTCCCCTCCCCCCAGTGTCACTGCCCCATGGACCTCACTCCATCAAAGGCAGCCCCCTCCTCCTCCCCCCCTCCACTCACCATCAGTCCCCCCCATCACTTACCACCAGTTCCCCCCTCCTCCCCCCCTTCATTGACCATCAGTGCACAGGATGTGCGCAGGCAGTTCGCCAGGTTGAACCCACGCAAGGCCCCTGGCCCGGACGGCGTGTCTCCTTCCACCCTGAGGCACTGCGCAGAGGAGCCGACTCCTGTCTTCACAGACATCTTCAACTCCTCCCTGGAGTCGTGCCAGGTGCCAGCCTGCCTCAAAACCTCAACCATCGTCCCTGTCCCCAAGAAGCCACGGATCACTGGGCTTAACGACTACAGACCTGTGGCGCTCACCTCTGTAGTCATGAAGTCCTTAGAGCGCCTGATCCTGCCACACCTCAAGTCCATCACCACCCCCCTCCTGGATCCACTGCAGTTCGCCTACAGAGCTAACAGATCTGTAGACGACGCGGTCAACCTGGCCCTTCACTCCATCCTGCAGCATCTGGACTCCCCGGGAACCTACGCGAGGATCCTGTTCGTGGACTTCAGCTCTGCATTCAACACCATCCGCCCCGCTCTGCTACAGGACAAGCTGTCCCAGCTTAGTGTGCCTGACTCCCTCTGCAGGTGGATCACTCACTTCCTGACGGATCGGAGGCAGTATGTGCGGCTGGGGAAGACTGTCTCGGACTCCGTCACCATCAGCACTGGATCACCCCAGGGCTGTGTACTTTCCCCCCTCCTCTTCTCCCTGTATACAAACTGCTGCACCTCAAGCCACCAGTCTGTCAAGCTGATCAAGTTTGCGGATGACACCACCCTCATCGGGCTCATCTCCAATGGCGATGAGACTGCCTACAGGAGGGAGGTGGCTCGACTGGTGTCCTGGTGCGGACACAACAACCTGCAGCTGAATGCTCAGACAGTGGAGATGATTGTGGACTTCAGGAAAATCACAGCCCCTTTGCCCCCCCTTGCCCTCATGGACTCCCCCATCACCATCGCGGACTCCTTCCGCTTCCTGGGCACCACCATCACCCGGGACCTTAAGTGGGAGCCAACCATCAGCTCCCTCATCAAGAAGGCCCAGCAAAGGATGTTCTTCTTACGGAAGCTGAGGAAGGTCAAACTGCCTCCCACGATGTTGGCGCAGTTTTATACGGCCATCATCGAGTCCATCCTCACCTCCTCCATCACCGTGTGGCATGCTGGCGCCACTGTCAGGGACAGACTAAGGCTGCAGCGCGTCGTGCGCGCTGCCGAGAAGGTGATCGGCTGCAGGCTTCCATCCATCCAGGGCCTGTATATCTCCAGGACCCGGAGGTGTGCAGGTCGGATCACGGCCGACCCTTCCCACCCTGGTCACGGACTGTTTTCCCCCCTCCCCTCAGGCAGGAGACTACGGTCCATTCGGACCAAAACCTCCCGCTACATGAACAGCTTCTTCCCCTCTGCCATCAGGCCGCTGAACACCAAGTGACTTATCACTTAAGCACCATGTACAGCAGCCAGTCGGACTCACGAACAATACATCACATTACTCCTGCATTGACCTGCACTATTTCTTACCACTTACTATTTATGTATATACTGTATATATGTCTTATTTTATTTTATTTATCTTATTCTAGTGTGGTCTTCTTTATGTTGAATGTCGCAGCGTCACACCATGACAAATTCCTAGTTTGTGTAATACTGTGTATTACATGAACAATGGCAATAAATCTGCTTCTGCTCGATATCCAGCATGCCAGGATCTGGATTCTTAGGCCACTGGTCTTGGGAGCTGAGCAGGAAACTTGGTCCCGAGAGCCAACGCTGATTTTTCAAAAATGCTTCCACAATATGTCCTCTTGAGACATCAGCGGGATTCAGAGTGGTGTTGATGTATCTCCACTGAGATGTCAGGGTGATCCAGGATTGCTGTAACCCTGTTTGTGACAAACGTCTTGAATCTGGTGCTCACTGTTCAAGTACTTTAGCACGGCTGTGCTATCAGTCCAAAAGATTGACTCATGAAGCTCCAACTCCAGCTCTTTCCTCAGAAGCTTGTCCATCTTAACTGCAACGGTGGCTGCAGTCAATTCCATCCTGGGGATAGTCGGAGACTTCAAGGGAGCGACCCTTGTCTTTGCCAGGATCAAAGTTGATTGAGCTTCACCAGTTGAAGATCCCAGCAGTAGGTAGCTTGTGGTTCAGTAGACATCTTTACTCGCGTCAGCAAAGTGATGAAGCTGCGCAAGGACTGGAGCACCAAACTGCTTTGACTTGACACATCTGTTGACTCCAAACTTCTCAAGTTGTGGCAAACTTGAGATCCACTTACTCCAGCTCTTGACCAGTGTCTGGCAGGTTTTCATCCCAGCTATACTTCTGACAAATCCTGCAGGATTATTTTAGTGGGCAATATCACTGGAGCGAGGAAGCCCAGCGGGGGTAAAAAAAAAAACATTAAAAAAAAAAAAAACAAGGAACTGACCAGAGAAAGCAGGCCTCTCCTAGTGTGTGGTCGATCTTTGAGGTTGATCTTGAACCTGAACTGATCTGAGTCGGCACACCACTGGATACCCAATGCTCTCTCCATGGGCAGATTGTCCTCATCCAAATCTTGAAACCCTTCAGCTCTTTTGTCTTGTGGGATAGAGTTCTGCTACTTCCTGCTGTTGCTTGACCACTTTGTCAGCCTGAATCCTCCCTTTGCCAACAAGCTCCTCAACTCTGCACACAGAGTGATGGCTGTATCTTCCTCCAGAATTGACTTAAGACAGTCGTCTACATAGAAATTCTTATTGTTTGAGCCGTCTCAGGGCCAAACTCCTCTGCGAAGTCTGTTGTGCACTTCTGAAGCGCAAAGGTGGCAACACGAGGTGACGATGTGGTGCCGAAGATATGTACCATCATCTTGTGTTCAATGAGATCCTGCTCATAGTTGCCGTCAGGCCACCACAAAAATCTGAGGAGATCAGTGTCTTAATTTCTCACTGACTTGGAACATGGCCACAACCTCCTGGCGGAATCTCAAGGACCCCCACCAGTGAACTTGTGAGGTCCGGACCCTGCAGGAGCTGTTGGTTCTGATATTCCTTGGAAGCTTGCACCACAGTCAAACACTACGCGCAACTTCTGCTTACTTGGATGTCTGACTCCATGGCGAGGCAGATACCACTTTTGCCCTTCAGCAGGTTCAGACTCAGCTTCACGGCGTAACCTTTCTTGAGCAGATCGTCCATGAAAGCCACGTAACCTCCATAAAACTTGCCGTCTCTGGAGAACCTCTTCCGCAAGTTCAAAGCATGTTGTTCTGCAACTGCTATGTTGTTTGGCATACAAACTTCAAGTACAGCAGACTGAGACCATGCTGATAAACTGATGGTCATCCTTAGACATCTCGATGCCTTCCTCTTGTCCAGCGTCAGGAAAGTCCTGCTTGAATTGTAGCTGCCAGAGATCTTCTAGCTTAGCCACCGAGATTCTGTTTGCAGTGATTCCTTTCAGTGTGTTGGCCTCCACTGTGTCACTTCCACCTCTGAGGGGTCCGTTCACTGTCCAGCCTAATATTGTCCTTACGGCATATGGTCCATTATCCACGCTGTTAACCACTTGCAGCGGCTCCATAGCCTTGGGAACGTTTGCTCCAAAGAGCAATCTGACTTCTGCTTGGATAGTGGGGATTTTTACCTCCTTATGGTGGGGCCAACTGTCAATATCCTCTTGACGGGGAATATTGTCCTTAGTTACGGGAATGTTCTTCTGTGAATACACCTCTGAAAGCTCAAAGTGGTTGCTGTCCAAACTGCTGATCTCCAAATCAGCCACAATGCGTGTGTTCACTACTGATTCATTCCCCATAGTTCGCAATGAGATTCTCACATTGTGTCTGTTCATGTTCAGCTGGTTTATCAGCGACTCTGTAGCAAAAGTAGCTGAGCTACCAGGATCCAAAAATGCATAGGTTGTCTCCGTCTTGGTTCCTTTTTGCGCCTTGACACACACAGGAATGATTGAAAGAGCACAATCGTCTTTACCGGCCCCTGTGACACCAAAAGTTAAGCAGTTTGTACAAGGGCACTTGATACAGATTGCTGTTCACAATTGTCTCTTGTTTCTTCTCTTGGATCTTTGTTGGTAATGTGCAACAGTGTGGGATGCAGTCTGGAGCATTCTTCACATTAAAGCTTCTGTTTGCAGCTGCTGCTCATATGCCCATGCAAAACACAGACCTTTGCTCCTCAAGAAACCAACCTTGTCTTCATGTGGTTTGCGCTTGAATTTCTTGCAAGCTGTGCTGTTCTCCTTCACAGTAAACACGAGGTTCGTTGAAACCATCCACTGAGACAGGTTGTGCCTTTGTTACTGTCTGCCTTTCATTCTCGGTGGGCACGACGACTGTTGTGAACACCTTTCTTGACTTGAACGTCTGAGTATTGTGGTTTAGGTCTCGGTTTTGTAGGGTCTTGTGCTTGTGGTGTTCTCTTTAATGTTTCCATAGAGTGGATGCAGCAGATACTTCACTTGCTGATTTATAAAGTTCACAAAGTCCTTGAACTTGACTCTTTGTTCTTTCTTGCAGGTTGCAAGCAGACTTCCTCCAAGATTCTTTGAGCTTGTATGGAAGTTTGTTTGCCAGTGCCCATATTAGCTGTGTTATCCAAGTCTTCCATGTAGCTAATATCCATCATTGTGTTGGAGCAGCCGGTCAGGAATAATGCGAACGACTGAAGAGAAACACCATCTTCTGGCTTGATTGTGGGCCAGACCAAAGCCTCCTTTATGTATGCCTCTGCTATTTTGGAAGTTGTTACCAAAGAACTCCTTCAACATTCATTTTGCTTTGGCATATCCTGCTGTAGACTCCATGTGCAAGACGATCACGATCACTTCTGCGGCCTTCAATCCCATGTTCAACGGCTCTAATGAAAGATTTATATTCCAGTGGGTCCCCTTTAAATGTTGGAATGGCGAGGTCTGGAAGTAGCAAAGCTTTATGACTCTTTACCAGATATTCTGTAATGCTGGCTTGCTGGGAAATAGCTTGGCAAAGTCCTTTGAGCACTGCTCCCTGTGGGTCTATACTCTCAGGTTTTGGTGCAGTTGTAACCGGTTGAGAAGTTGCTGCTGGAGCATTAGGTGCAACTTTGGGTGCTTGTGATGTGGGTCTTGGTGACAGCTGAATGGCAGGTTGACTGGTAGGCCATATGTGTGTTTCTTCATCCTTTTCACCAGCTTTAACTGTGCCACTTTCTTCTTCTGCAGCCTCATAATTTTGTAGCACCTCCATTTTAGCGTCGGACTCGGCCAGTGCAGTTTGCATGGCATGCATTTCCTTTTTAGCCTTTATTGAAGCTTCAATCCTCGTTGTTGGGCTTCAAACTCTGCTTCTCGCTGCCTTTTCTCTGCATGCCAGTCTGCCTCTTCCTGTTCTATGGCCAGTTTTTTTGTAAAGCTGCAGCCTTTGCTCTTAATGATGCTCGTTCCATTTCTGCTTTCAATCTGATTGAAGATGCTGATGAAACTGAGCTTCCACTTTGTGATGTAGCTTTACTTCTAGTGGTCACTTTTGTAGTTGTTGATCTGTCTGCGGGTGTTATGTTTGTCACATTCTTCAGCATGCCTCAAACACACCTCAAACCCGCTTTCATCTACTACTCACATTTCCAGAAAAACATGTCCATAGATTTATTGGATCAAACCAGCTAGTTTGATCATCCACAAATTCCTCTTTCATAAATTTCTGCAGGAAAGAGTTTCTCCAAAAACTCCATCTGCAAGCCACTGAAGTCAACACAAATCTTATTCTACAGTGTCCACATTCACATCCTCCATTAGCTGTTCAATTTGCTATTTAATCCCACCGGTCACAATAGTGACGTAAAAAAATGTTTCATTTCTAAGGCTATAAAAATGTTACTGAATGATCAATGCATTTCCAGCAGATATTGAAATAATAAAGGGTCTCAATGAAATATGTGCAGTGTCGCATGTTTACTGTAAATTGTCACATGACCAGAGCCGTTTACTTCCTGTTTGTGCCAAGAGAAGAGGATGGCGGCAAGAAAGCTTCCAAAGAAAAGGTTAGTAAAATATATTAACATAAAGATAGGACATAGATTTTTGGTACACATCATCTTTAAGGTGTCTAGTATTGATAAATGCCTTTGCAATTACTCAACTTTGTTTAATGTGGTCAGAACTAAAACATGTCACGGCAACAATAGTGGACAGATTATGGACTCAAACGTCATGATTTTTACAGAAACGTGGTTAAACAGCAGTTTTCCCAACAGTGCTATTGAGTTAGCTGGTCACCACATTCATCGTGCCGACAGGACAGCAGAGGCAAGACCAGAGGCGGAGGTTTGTGTATTTATATAAACCAAGCTTGGTGCACTAACTCCGTTATCACCGAGAGTCACTGCTCACCTAATGCGGCGTTTCTCATAGTTGAATGCAGACCATTTTACCTTCCAAGAGAACTCACATCAGCCATAGTTACTGCTGTTTACATACAACCGGATGCTAATGCTAAGCTTGCACTGAAAGAACTACATGCAGCCATTAGCAAGCAGCAGACAACACACCCTGAGGCTGCTTTTATTGTTGTGGAGGACTTCAACCACGCAAATTTGAAGACAGATTTTATCAACATGTCTCTTCACACTAGAGAGAGAACATTGGACCATGTTTATTCCAACATAGCTAGAGCTTACAAAGCTACACCCCTCCCCCACATTGGACAGTCAGTCCACCTCTCTCTTTCTCTCCCCGAAGTATTCACCACTCATTCAACGGGTGGAACGCGCAGTGAGGACAATAAAGGTGTGGCCTGAGGGGACAGACTCCAGGCTGCAGGACCGGTTCAAACACACAGACTGGAATACATTTGCCACTAAGGCAACCTGTGACTCTCACATAGACATTGAATGCTATGACTCATCTGTACTGGACTACATCTCCACTTCCATAGACAGTGGCACCACCCAGAAACAGATCACCATGTACCCTAATCAGAAGCCCTGGATGAATAGGGATGTCCATCTCCTGCTGAAGGCCCGTAACGTCGCCTTCCGATCGGGGGATGCACAAACCTACAGCACAGCCAGAGCTAACCTGAAGTGGGGTATTAAGAAAGCCAAACATGGCTACAAGCTCAAGGTAGAAGGGCACTTCTCCAACTCCAACCCCCGATCTATGTGGCAGGACATTCAGGTCATCAGCAACTACAAGCCCATCAACCCCTCTCCCCCCTCAACTGACATTTCCTTCCTCAATGAGCTAAACAACTTCTATGCTCGGTTTGAGAAGGACAACCATGAACAAGCAAGCAAGGTAGAGCTGACTGCTGGCCACCAACCCTTAACTTTCTCTACCACTGATGTCAGAGCGGAACTGAGCAGGATCAATCCACGCAAAGCTGCGGGCCCCAATGGCATCCCTGGACACGTGCTCAGAACCTGTGCTGCGGCAATAGCAGGGGTCCTGACGGACCTAATCTATCCCTGGCTCATGCAGTTGTGCCGACCTGCTTCAAATCCACCTCCATCGTGCCAGTACCAAAACATTCCAACCCAGCTTGTCTCAATGACTATTGTCCAGTAGCACTCACTCCTATCATAAAGTGCTTAGAACAGCTGGTCTTGGCACAACTGAAATCCCGTCTCCCCCCCAACCCTGGACCCCCATCAGTACGCCTATCTTAAGAACAGAAGCACAGATGATGCAGTCTCCACAGCACTGCACTCTGTCCTCTCACACCTGGACAATAATGACACATATGCCCGAATGCTGTTCTTAGACTTTAGTTCAGCATTTAACACTGTCATCCCCTCCAAGCTAATAACCAAACTAAGGGATCTGGGCATTAGCACCTCCATCTGCAACTGGTTATTGGACTTTGACCAATAGACCACAACATGTGCGGTTAGATCATCACTGCTCCCCTACTGTCACTGTAAACACTGGAGTACCACAAGGCTGTGTGACGAGCCCATTCCTCTAACTTTCATATCGAAGTTTGGGTTTGTGCGTGTTCGCTTCAGTTCAATACGGTACTTTCGCCAAAAGCGCATGCGCGTTAGATGAAAATACCGCAAAGTTTCTCAGTAGGGACAAGATCTTTTGAGTAAACAATTAGTGTCAAGTTCGCCTTCAAAATGGCAGGGGAAAAAAAATGCACAGCCAAACGAGAAAACCTGCACGGAAGCTTCGTGACTCGGTTCCGTGATCTACAACTGAAAAGGCCACAGATTGCATTCCTCGTTGCCCCTTTTAATGTGGAGCCGCACTGTTGGAAAGCCCCGCTAGCAACAGGTGAGGCTGCAGCTGAGTTGGAGATGATCGACCTTTGTGAGGAGGACCAACTGAAACCTGATTTAACTCTTAAGACCCCGCGTCCACATGTGTGGACATCACATTTTGGGCTAGATTACCACAGTAATTAATTCTGCTTAACTGGGGCCTAATTGCAACATATGTGGGTACTTACACCACCTCCTAGTGGTGTCAGAAGAGTACTACACTATACGGTGAAAATTCAAAATGGCGGAGAGCACATTCGAAAATTCAGGTAGCCACTCCAAACACAAATATCGACCAGGTAAGAAGTCCAGTCAAATTTAATGGCTTATTCTTGTTTAGATTTGCATATAAGCATTGTAAATTTGCTATGGCATGTGAATTTGACAAAGTTTAGTAAAAGTAACAATGCAATATGCTGCCTGGCCGGACCTCTGCCCATGGAGTCCGGCCGGGCACAGCCCGAAGAGGCAACGGGACCCCCTTCCCGTGGGCTCACCACCTGTAGGAGGGGCGAAGGGGGTCGGGTGCATTGTGTTTTGGGTAGCGGCCGGAGGCAGGGACCTTGGCGGTAGTGATGGGACGAGCGACACTGGTGCGTCAACACTGTGCCGAGAGCTCAAGAGTGAAACCCGTATCGGTGCGTGTATCGCTTTAAGAAAGAATCACGTGACCGATACAGGAATTGTATCGTTTGGATGTGCCGCGCCAAAGTGTGTTTATAAGGAAACAAACTGTATCGACATGTCTTGGGTTTGTTGGATGGAGTTTTGCAGTTGCGCAATTATGGATCGTTCTAAGTTTTCCCCAGTGTGGAATAATTTTGATCTTGTGACTCCAAACAAGGGAAATCTTTTTCCTCCTTTGAGCATTGTTGTATACAATTAACGGTGGTGCTTTATCAGTTTATCAAGTGAATGACCTGTGATACATATGATAGTCAAGTCAAGAGCCTTACAGTTGCTTTATTCATTTTATAGGGTGTCTGTTTATTTAACAAGTGAATGCAATGCGCCACCTTAGTTTTTACTCTGTTCTAGTAAGAGGTTTGAATTGAAGTGCATCAACTTTCACTTAAAACTCTCTGCTCACCATCGTCATCTGCACCGCGTGAAAGAGTATTTTCTAAGGCTGGGGAGCTGGTGTCTAAGGGGAGAAATCGCCTCCAAAAACTTTTGTTCCTCAATAAAAATTCATAAACGAGTCACTTTTTTGTATTATTTCATATGATTTAACAGTTAACAAAGTGTGTGTACATAAGCAAAAATTGTAACTCTGAATTGTAACTCAAATTTGCTATATTTTACATACCAACTCAGTTTAGCAAACAAGGAATTCCTTTACCTGCAATCATTTTATAACTACTGCAGGGGTCACTATCGGGTGACCAACACAGTATCAATACAGTGCCGACACAGTTTGTGTAGTGTGTCAATACACTCCTTGAGGTATCATCGTCCCATCACTACTTGGCGGTCTGATCCCCGGCTGCATAAACTGGCTCTAGGGACATGGAATGTCACCTCTCTGGTGGGAAAGGAGCCTGAGTTGGTGCGCGAGGTTGAGAAGTTCCTACTAGATATAGTTGGCCTCACCTCGACGCACAGCAAGGGCTCTGGAACCAGTCTTCGAGAGGGGTTGGAATCTCTACCACTCTGGAGATGCCGATGGTGAGAGGCGACGGGCAGGGGTGGCAATTCTCGTTGCTCTCCAGCTCAGTGCCTGTATATTGGAGTTTACCCCGGTGGATGAGAGGGTAGCCTCCCTTCGCCTTCGGGTGGGGGGGACGGATCCTGACTGTTTGTGCCTATGGTCCAAACAGCAGTTGAGCGTATCCACCCTTTTTGGAGTCCTTAGAGGGAGTGCTGGAGAGTGCTCCTTCTGGGGGCTCCCTCGTCCTCCTGGGTGACTTCAACGCTCACGTTGGCAATGACAGTGTGACCTGGAGAGGGGTGATTGGGAAGAACGGCCCCCCTGATCTGAACCCGAGTGGTGTTTTGTTACTGTACTTCTGTGCTCGTCTCAGATTGTCCATAACAAACACCTTGTTCAGACATAAAGGCGTCCACATGTGCACTTGGCACCAGGACGCCTTAGGCCGCAGATCGACTTTGTGGTTGTGTCATCGGATTTGCGGCCGCATGTTCTGGACACTCGGGTGAAGAGAGGGGCGGAGCTGTCAACTGATCACCACCTGGTGGTGAGTTGGCTCCGATGGTGGGGGAGGATGCCGGACAGACCTGGCAGGCCCAAACGTGTTGCGAGGGTCTGCTGGGAACGCCTGGCAGAGTCCCCTGTCAGAAGGAGCTTCAACTCACGCCTCCGGGAGAGCTTTGACCATGTCCCGGGGGAGGCGGGGGACATTGAGTCCGAGTGGACCATGTTCCGTGCCTCCATTGTTGAGGTGGCTGATTGGTGCTGTGGCCGCAAGGTGGTTGGTGCCTGTCGTGGCGGCAATACCCGAACCCGCTGGTGGACACCAGCGGTGAGGGATGCCGTCAAGCTGAAGGAGTCGTATCGGGCCTTACTGGCCTGTGGGACTCCTGAGGCAGCAGATGGGTACCGGCGTGCCAAGCGGAGTGCAGCTACGGCCGTTGCAAAGACCCGGGCGTGGGAAGAGTTCGGTGAGGCCATGGAGAACGACTTTCGGACGGCCTCGAAAAGGTTCTGGACCACCATCCGGCGTCTGAGGAAGGGGAAGCAGTGCACTGTCAACACTGTATAGTGGTGATGGTGTGCTGCTGACCTCAAGTTGGGATGTTGTGGATCGGTGGAAGGAATACTTCGAGGACCTCCTCAATCCCACCAACACGCCCTTCAGTGAGGAAGTAGGGCCTGGGGACCTGGAGATGGGCTCTCATATCTCCGGGGCTGAAGTTGCCGAGGTAGTAAAAAAAATTCCTCTGTGGCAAGGCCCCGGGGGTGGATGAGATCCGCCCGGAGTTCCTTAAGGCTCTGGATGTTGTAGGGCTGTCATGGTTGACTGGACTCTGCAACATCGCGTGGACATCGGGGGCAGTGCCGCTGGATTGGCAGACCGGGGTGGTAGTCCCTCTTTTTAAGAAAGGGGACTGGAGGGTGTGTTCCAACTATAGGGGGATCACACTCCTCAGCCTCCCTGGTAAGGTCTATTCAGGGGTACTGGCGAGGAGGGTCTGCCGGATAGTCGAACCTTTGATTCAGGGAGGAGCAATGTGGTTTTCGTCCTGGGCGTGGAACAGCTCTACACCCTCAGGGTCTTTGAGGGTGCATGGGAGTTTGCCCAACCAGTCCACATGTGTTTTGTGGACTTGGAGAAGGGGGGGTCCGGTGGGGGGTTCTCCGAGAGTATGGGGTGTCGGGCCCGCTGATACGGGCTGTCTGCTCCCTGTACGATCGGTGCCAGAGTTTGGTCTGAATTGCTGGCAGTAAGTTGAACTCGTTTCCGGTGAGGGTTGGTCTCCACCAGGGCTGCCCTTTGTCACCGATTCTGTTCATAATTTTTTATGGACAGAATTTCTAGGTGCAGTAATGGTGTTGAGGGGATCCGGTTTGGTGACCTCAGGATCGGGTCTCTGCTTTTTGCGGATGATGTGGTCCTGTTGGCGTCGTCGGCGCGTGACCTCCAACTATCACTGGACCGGTTCGCCGTCGCATGTGAAGCGGCTGGGATTAAAATCAGCACCTCCAAATCCGAGGCCATGGTTCTCAACCGGAAAAAGGTGGAGTGCCTTCTCCGGGTCAAGGAGGAGATCCTGCCCCAAGTGGAGAAGTTCAAGTACCTCGGGGTCTTGTTCACGAGTGAGGGAAGAATGGAGCAGGCGGTCGACAGGCAGATCGGTGCGGCAGTAATGCGGACTCTGCACCGGTCCGTAGTGGTAAAGAGAGCTGAGCCGAAAGGCGAAGCTCTCGATTTACCGGTCGATCTTCAGTCCTACCCTAACCTATGGTCATGAGCTTTGGGTAATGACCGAAAGAACAAGATCACGGGGTACAAGCGGCTGAAATGAGCTTCCTCCGTAGGGTGGCTGGGCTCTCCCTTAGATAGGGTGAGAAGCTCTGCCATCCGGGAGGAGCTCGGAGTAGAGTCGCTGCTCCTCTGCGTTGAGAGGAGCCAGATGAGGTGGCTTGGGCATCTAGTTAGGATGCCCCCCTGGTGAGGTGTTCAGGGCATGTCCCTCCGGTAGGAGACCCCGGGAAGACCCAGGACACGTTGGAGAGACTCTCAACTGGCCTGGGAATGCCTGGGGATCCCTCCGTATGAGCTAGATGTAGCTGGGTAGAGGGAAGTCTGGGCTTCTCTCCTTAGGCTGCTGCCCCCGCGACCCGACCCCGGATAAGCGGTAGAGAATGGATGGATGGATGGCTGGCCTGTGGTCTGTAGAAGTCAAATTCTGTCATCATGTTGGTGTGTGACATTTACAATAAATCAATACAATAGAATGGCCAGACTGGTTCGAGCTGATAGAAAAGGCAACAGTGACTCAAATAACCACCCGTTACAACCAAGGTAGGCAGAAGAGCATCTCTGAACGCACAGTACGTTGAACTTTGAGGCAGATGGGCTACAGCAGCAGAAGACCACACCGGGTGCCACTCCTTTCAGCTAAGAACAGGAAACTGAGGCTACAATTTCCACAAGCTCATCGAAATTGGACAATAGAAGATTGGAAAAACGTTGCCTGGTCTGATGAGTCTTGATTTCTGCTGCGACATTTGGATGGTAGGGTCAGAATTTGGCGTCTACAACAACATGAAAGCATGGATCCATCCTGCCTTGTATCAACGGTTCAGGCTGGTGGTGGTGGTGTAATGGTGTGGGGAATATTTTCTTGGCACTCTTTGGGCCCCTTGGTACCAATTGAGCATCGTTGCAACGCCACAGCCTACCTGAGTATTGTTGCTGACCATGTCCATCCCTTTATGACCACAATGTACCCAACTTCTGATGGCTACTTTCAGCAGGATAATGCGCCATGTCATAAAGCTGGAATCATCTCAGACTGGTTTCTTGAACATGACAATGAGTTCACTGTACTCAAATGGCCTCCACAGTCACCAGATCTCAATCCAATAGAGCATCTTTGGGATGTGGTGGAACGGGAGATTCGCATCATGGATGTGCAGCCGACAAATCTGCGGCAACTGTGTGATGCCATCATGTCAATATGGACCAAACTCTGAGGAATGCTTCCAGCACCTTGTTGAATCTATGCCATGAAGAATTGAGGCAGTTCTGAAGGCAAAAGGGGGTCCAACCCATTACTAGCATGGTGTACCTAATAAAGTGGCCGGTGAGTGTATATTTAGCTTGGTGACTTTTATATACCCTTTACATATCTGTGAACTCTGTAAATACAAACATATTGATAACATATTGTGTGTATATACACCCCAGTTTTATTTGCTACTTAAGCACTTCTGGTTAGATACTAACTGCATTTCGTTGCCTTGTACTTGTGACATGTGTAATAACAATAAAGTTGAATCTAATCGTGACCGGGGGGGGGGGGGGGGGGGGGGGGGAACGCACACACACACTCTGTTTTAGATTTACTTTGAGTCAAGTTCTTGATTTGTTGGATCAAGATGAGTTCCCAGACAAGGCATGCAGCATTGCAATCATCCCTCAAAATGAAAAAGATGCTGTACTCTGATTGTGACAGTGATGGGTCTGACATGGACTATGAGGGGGAAACAGGTCATTTGCCAGCAAGGCTGTTGAATGCATATGCAGAAGTTATGCAAACAGAACATGATTGGAATGATGGCCTCCCTTTCACCACACCCCCTTCCCCTCCCCCACCTCCTGCCATAACAATGGTCAGCTAGAACACCCAAGGGCCTCTAAGCACCAAAGGGTTCAGCCAGGTCAGCCAGAAGAACCAAGGGCAAAACTGCAAGTGGTCAAAAATAAAGAGTATTTACGCGATCCAAGAGGCCTTCCACTGCTCTTATTCCAGAATACAGACCAAATGCTGCAGAATATGTAAAACAAAGCTGCTCCAACCCAGTGGATGTTTTCTTACTGATGTATCCACCCACCCTGAGAGAGATCACAGTTGAAATGTCCAACCTCTACTCCACCCAGACCAAGGGAAAGCAACTGAATCCAAGTATGGATGCGCTCATCTTCTATGGGATCCTAATTGCAAGTGGATACAGCTCTGTCCCAAGAAGACGCATGTACTGGTCAGTTGACAATGATGTACACAATGAGAGCATTTCAGGTGCAATGCGGAGAAACCGCTTTGATGATATAATGGCCTCAGTTCATGTGGTTGACAACACCAAGATCACTGATGACTCATTAAGGTTAGGCCCATCTTCTAAGCTCAATCCCTCATACAAAATCAGGAAAAAAAACGTATCGGCAGAGATAAAACGGACGGTAATGTTATGTCCGAGCAAAGGTCAGGGTCAGTGAACACAGCATGTGATGTACGTAGTGGGCGGACTGATTGACACGGACGAAAAATTGATGTATCATGGCGACTGTCAAGAAAAGAAAGGTGGATGCAGAATGCCGTTTATTCCAGGAGAAATGGACAAATGATTTTTTCTTTGTTGAAGTAAAAGGCAAGCCAGTGTGCCTAGTTTGTGGCGAGGCGCTGGCGGTGATGAAAAAGGCAAATCTCGAGCGCCATTACAGCACGAAACATGCTAAACTCGATGAGTTGAAAGGACCGATGCGTGTGGATAAAGTTAACGCTCTTCGGAGTTTGGAGGCTCAACAAGCAGCTTTCATACGACCATCTTCCGACAGAGAGAATATTACACGAGCAAGTTTTGTGGTGAGTGAATTAATACCCAAGAAGCTGAAACAAGAAGAGTTCGTGGAGAGTTCGTGAAGGAGTGCCTCGTAGCCGCCGCTGAGGTTCTCGCGCCGGACAAAGTAAAACTTTTTCAAAGCGTCAGTTTGTCTCGAAGAACCGTTGCAGACAGGATTACTGACATGGCACAAAATATTGAAAAAACACTGAGGGACACTGCAAGAGACTTTGAGTATTTTTCTCTGGCCTGTGATGAGACAACTGACATCACAAACACAGCGCAGCTTGCCATTTTTGTGCGTGGGATTACCGCCAACTTTCAAATAAAGGAGTTGTTGTCTTTGCAAGCCATGCATGGCACTAGTAAAAGGTGAGGATTTGTTAAGTTGTGGCCATGAACAATTTTGAACTGCCATTTGAGAAGTTGAGCGGAATCGCCACTGATGGAGCACCCGCAATGGTTGGCACGCAAAAAGGATTGACTCCATTAGTCAAAAAAGAAATGAGCCGTCTGGGTCCGGATCCAAGTGATATAGTTGTGTGCCACTGTATCATACATCAAGAGAGTCTGTGTGCACATTCCCTGAAGCTTAACAATGTGATGAAAACCGTCGTGTCCACCATAAACTTCATCAAAAGCAGAGGGCTGAACAACCGCCAGTTCAAGGAGCTACTCAGCGAGCTTGAGTCAGAGTACGGTGATCTGGTTTATCACTGAAGTGCGATGGCTGAGTCGTTCAAATATGCTCGCAGGGTTTTATACACTGCAGGAAGAGGTCAAACACTTCATGGAGATGAAGGGGAAACCTGTCATGGAGCTCAGTGATGGCAAGTTCCTCAGTGATCTGGCCTTCATGGTGGACATCACCAAGCACCTGTCAGAGCTAAACATCAAGCTGCAAGGTCCCAACCAGCTCGTCAGCTCTCTGCTTTCAAATGTGAAAATATTTGAAGTGAAGTTAAGGCTGTGGCAAGAACAACTGGAAAGGGGAAACACTGTGCACTTTCCCACCCTGCAAGAACAAAAGCCTGATGTTATGACTGAATATGCTGGTGAATGTGCAAAACTCGTTCAGGCATTTGATGAGGTTTCATGATGTGAAAAACATACAAAGGGAACTAGACATGTTTGCTACGCCATTTAATGTGCAACCATCTGATGTACCGGACAAATTCCAAATGGAAATAATTGAGCTGCAAAACAACAGCGAACTCAAAGCCAAGTACAACAACCTCTCTCTACTGGACTTTTACAAACTGTACGTTAGTGCTGAGGATTTTCCCATCTTGAGGAGACATGCCCTGAAGTTTGCATCTCTGTTTGGGACAACGTACCGCTGTGAACAGTTCTTTTCAAAACTGACACTTGCAAAGACTCGTTTCCGCTCAAGACTGACTGACCCAAAATTGGAAAACCAGCTTCGAGTGGCATCATCATCACTGCCAGCTGACATTAGATGCCTCTCCAAAGAGAAGCAGTTCCAACCATCGCATTAGGTGTAGAAATGCAGCAATTATTGTTATTATTGTCTTTATTACCTCCGCCAAGGAGGTTATGTTTTTGCTGGCGTTTATCTGTCTGTTAGCAAGTCTGTGTTAGTTTTTGTGAGTAGAGGCCTCGAACAGGCCCTTACAGGTCTCTTGCCTCAACTCTGCACCTCTTTTTTTTTTTATTGTTTTGTATGATAATGTAAAAATATTTAACTTGTTTGTCTATTTTATATGCATGTGTGCTAAATAAATAATTCAAATGCAGCAATCATGAGACTTAGTAACACAGTGGTTATAGACTTTTTTTTTGCATCCCTAGGTATGTGTTCATAATAGTATGGCCCTCGGAGGACTTTATAAAAATTGAAATGGCCCTCGATATGAAAAAGGTTCCCCACCCCTGATGTAAACAGTTCAAAGGCAAAGCAATTCGCTTTGGTTACAAGGTATGGAGCCTCGCCTCATCCAGTGGATACATGTACCACATGGACATATTGTGGATCACACACACACACACACACACACACACACACACACACACACACACACACACACTCCTCCCAGAGACAGGGTTGGGTCAGGGACCCAGCGTTATAGGTTTGGCAGATCAAGCTCAGGTGCCTCAAGGTTGCAAGTTCTTCCATGACAACCTCTTTCACTCATGGATGAGATGACAAAAAGGATATGTAAAATCCAATAGCTGCCCTGACATGCAAACATTAGTTAACTTTACTAGGTTATCAACAATATGCACTTATGACTGGTATTTAACAGTCACCTGCATGGTGAAAAAACAAACTTAGTGCTTTGAGTGAAGATTACTTTATTTATAGTGAAGCTCACTTGCAACAATAAGTAGCCAACACAATCTCACTCACACTGCACATTCAAAGAAGTGTGCCTGCGTAGTAACAACATTCAGTCTCCCGCTCAGCTACCAATGCACCAGCCCAGTACACAGGCCAGGGCACTGAGGGCAGCCTGCTGACTTGGATTTTGCGTCGTCTTGTTTATTCTTTTGAAGAAAGGCAAGTTATCCATAATTTGCCTGTTAATGTTTTAATTACTGCTACAACTGTTAGCATTAGCGAACTAATGTTAGCAGCATAACGTTAGACTAACCGCTACTGCTAGCGGTTAATTGGATTTTGCCCGTGGTTACCACAGACATCCATTGTTTGAAAATAAAATAAAAAATACAGGAAGCTGGAGCTCCAGCAGTGCTTAGAGGGCTGAAGAAAACTTCCCCTGACATCTTACCTGCAAGGTGCTGAGTAGATAACTATTTTCATTTTTGGCTGAACTGTTCCTTTAAGGGGTTATAACCACCAGCAGTAGAAACATTTTTGATAAAGTGCTGCGCCTTAATTAGATTAAATTAAGAGACTGTTCTTCCTTAAAATCTCCTTCGAAAATATTTCTTGCAGATGCATTGGAACTGTAAGCAGTGCCTCTTTTCCGCAGACAAGAAGAAAGTTGTTAAAACACTGTCGCCTAAAACATGGAGGTTTTACTCGGCAACAACCAATACCATGCCTTCATATGGAATGCTTGTGGATTTTCATATCTTAATGCACTCAAAGATCATTTATCTGTTTGGCATTCTCAGACATTGGACAAGCAAGTTGCAACCGTTGCGTTTCATTGCATCCAGCAGAACTGTCACTGTGTCTAAAGGATGATTACCAAGAAGTATGTTTCTTTAGACTGCTTGAATAAGGCTATTAGGCAGTTTGCTTATACATTTTCTGATAAAACTGACCAACCACAGATCATTCCAAAGACCTTCATCTCCAACAGAACTACTGGCAGAAATGGCCATGAAAATTGGTCCCTTCTGAGGCTGCGTCCATTGATAGGCCACGATATCCCCGAGGGGGACCAATCATGGGAGAATCTGATGCTTCTTAAAGATATCCTGGAGTTGGTCATGTCATCACACTTTACAGATGAGTTGATCCACGCCCTGGATTGCAAAATCTCAGAACACAGAGGGTTGCTGCGGGAATCCTTCCAACTACAAACTTCGTCCAAAGCATCATTTCATTTAGCACTACCCTCAAATGATAATCTTTGGCCTGCTTTTTTAAAATAGACCCCATCTTTTTAAATGGGACAGCCTCCACCCAAACCATGAGGGGTCTTGGCTTCTATCGGTGAACATTGACCTGACTGTCCGTTCCTGCACTACATCCACCTCCTAACGGTTAAAGCACATGCACGCCAACACTCTGCCCCTCACATCTACGCACACCCCTTGCACGCTGAACCATACCTGCCTCTCCATCACTACTTGTCCCATGTCTGCCTCTCCATCACTACTTGTCCCATGTCTGCCATCAGAATCACAGGTCATTTACTCCATTGAAACCATTTCATATGGACAGAATCCCAGGACTGTTTCCAGACGCAACAGTGCGATTTTAACTTTTTATTTTCTGCAAGGGGGGGGCAGGAAAGGAGGAGGAAATCCAAGTTGACCAAAGAAATATCTTAACACCTCAAAACCTACAACACAATCAAGCAAGAACTTCTCATTTCAAAAAACTATTCTCAGACAATAAAAACCCAAAAATTTCACAATTGAGCTTTTAGGTGTCCTACAACAACTACTGACACCCTCTGCAAGACCTTTGCAGACCACTTCAGGAGTAAAATCGATATTAGATCCAGTCTTTTATCCCAAATTTTAATCACCAACACTTCTGGATCATTGCCTTCACCTGAGGAGACACTGGAGAGTTTTGTCCTGGTTGATGTGAGGACACTTGGTTGAGATTTCCCCCAAGTAAGGCCCACAACCTGCCTTTTAGACCCAATTCCCACACTGTTTAAAAAAAAAAAAAAAAATTTTATGGAATCTGAGGAACATCTATATAGGCTGAATTGCTCTCTTCAGACAGGTGTCTTCCCCACCTCCATTAAAATGGCGGTGGTGAAGCCCCTTCTGAAGGGCAATCTAGACCCCAGTGTTTTAAATAACTATTGGCCTGTATCCAACTTACCATTTTTAAGTAAAATTTTAGAAACACTTGTTAACTAAGTGAATGCTTTTTAAACTCAAACGACTTTAGAGAGGCATCAGTCTGGTTTTAGGATGAACCACAGTACAGAGACAGCCCTTTTAAAGATTTTAAACATCAGGTGCAACTTGGATAACAAAAAGTTCAGTGTTGTTTCTGCTGGATCTGACCGCCGCCTTTGATACAGTAGACCATATTTTATTAAATATGGTGAAGAACCTGGTCGGCCTCTCTGGTACTGTTCTTAACTGGTTCAACTCCTATCTTACTGATCGAAGCTTCTTTGTAAGTATGGATACATGCTCCTCAAGAATCCATGAGACAAAATGTGGGGTTCCCCAAGGGTCAATCTTAGGTTCAACTCTAATCTTTACATGCTTCCTCTTGGGAACATCATGCACTGGAATCCACCAAAAGACATGAAGCATGGCATTCTGGAAAAGCTTGCTGAAACAATTTACAAATTTGATACCTACCCAAGTGTTGAGCAGCTCCAATCTGTGGCACTTGCACTCATCAGTAAACATCCGTTTGCGGGAGCCAGGTTCACCAGATGGGTGTTCTGGCTGGAAGCATAGTTTGAAATTCAAAATGGGGAACTATCGTGGTAAACTAAGAGCAGGATGTATAGAGGTTGCGATAAATGCTGGGAAAGGAGGAAGACCACAAATGGCTTCGAAAGGCCTCAAAAGACCCAAAAGGTATGAGGTTAATTACCTACCGGACATTCCAGAGGGGCAGAGTGAGGATAGCCTGGAGGCTGAGAGAAAACGCCTGGTTGAAGAAATAAAAAAAAAATAAAAGGAACCCCAGTGGAGCCGTAATCGCCTCAAAGATGGACCAGACCTTCCCATTGCGGAGGAGAGATTGTACAGTCATGGCCAAAAGTTTTGAGAATGACTTTATACAAAGTCTGCAGTTTCAATTTTTATAATGGAAATTTGTATATACTCCAGAATGTTATGAGTGATCCACTCAACTGCAATTATTTGCATAGTCCCTATTTGCCTTGAAAATGAACTTTATCACTAAAACCACATTTCCACTGCATTTCAGCCCTGCCACAAAAGGACCAGCTAACAATTTCAATGAAACACAGGTGTCACACACACATTAACACAGGTGTGGGTGTTCATGAGGACAAGGCTGGAGATCAATCTCTCAGGATTGAGTGACTTGACACTTGTTCCTCATCTGTTAGTCATGGTTACCAGCAAGGAAACACGTGCAGCCATCATTGCATTGCACAGAAAGGGCCTAACGGGGAAGTTTATTGCAGCGAGTAAGATTGCACCTCAGTCAACCGTCTATAGGATTATCAAGAACTTCAAGGAGAGAGGTTCAATTGATGCCAAACAGGCTCCAGGGCGCCCAAGAAAGTCCAGCAAGCGGCAGGACCGTCTCCTGAAGTTGTTTCAGCTACGGGATCGGGCCACCACCAGTACAGAGCTTGCTCAGAAATGGCAGCAGGCAGGTGTGAGTGCATCTGCACGCACAGTAAGGCGAAGACTTTTGGAGGAAGGCCTGGTGTCAAGGAGGGCAGCAAAGAAGCCACTTCTCTCCAGCAAAAACATCAGGGACAGACTGATATTCTGCAGAAGTTACAAGGACTGGGGTAAAGTCATTTTCTCTGATGAATCCCCTTTCCGATTGTTTGGGGCATCTGGAAGAAGGCTTGTTCGGAGAAGATGAGGTGAGCGCTACCATCGGTCTTGTCTCATGCCAACAGTGAAGCATCCTGAGACCATTCATGTGTGGGGTTGCTTTTCGGTCAAGGGAGTGGGCTCTCTCACAATCTTGCCTAAAAACACAGCGATGAACAAAGAATGGTACCAGAACGTCCTCCGAGAGCAACTTCTCCCAACCATCCAGGGGCAATTTGGTGATGAAGAATGCCTTTTCCAGCATGATGGAGCACCTTGCCATAAAGCAAAAGGTCATAACAAAATGGCTTAGGGAACAAAACATTAAGATGTTGGGCCCTTGGCCAGGAAACTCTCCAGATCTTAATCCCATTGAGAACTTGTGGTCAATCCTCAAGAGGCGGGTGGACAATGAAAAACCCACAAATTCTGACAAACTCCAAGCATTGATTATGCAAGAATGGACGGCCATCAGTCAGGATTTGGTTCAGAAGTTGATCGACAGCATGCCAGGGAGAATTGCAGAGGTCTTGAAAAAGAAGGGTCAACACTGCAAATATTGACCTATTGCATGTAATTCTCAATAAAAGCTTTTGATACTTCTAATTGTATGTCATTATACCATAGAAACATCTGGCAAACACCTAAAAACCCTGAAGGAACAGACTTTGTGAAAATGTAATATTTGTGTCATTCAACTTTTGGCCATGACTGTAGAGGCCGGACCTCCAGTGAAAACTTTGAAGGAGCGGTGGCCCGCTCTTTATGGAGAGACAAGTAAGTACTGACATAATTATAAAAGTTTTTCCTTTGTGAGCCTTTTTTTGCAGTACTCCACCTCCTTGTCTGCATTCAGACTTTAATCTCAGAATTGAGATAATAAAGTCAGACATCTGAGAATTTCTGACTTTCCCCCTCAGAACAGATTTTTTTACACCTGTATTATTATTATTTTTTTTTGTTCAGTGGCTCTAATACTCTTCCCATCTTCTGTAGTTCTGTCATGTGACTAAATACAAAATGGCAGTCTGCTAATTACTGTTGACACACACACACACACACACACACACACAGGATGTGTGGGGCAGACCTGACAGAGTTGGTGCAGCAAGTTCATGCCGGGGTAAGTCTATGAAAGGCTTTGTCTATTTCTCATGGTAGGTGCGTCAAATAGTGATTGCTGTTTTTTCGCAAAAATTGCTGTAGTTTTTGAAAGCTGCATTATCTTAATTTGTTCATCCACTTCTAGAATCCAGATGTGACAGCAATGCGCACCATGGTACTCCGAGGCCTCCCCGTTCTACTTGGTAATGATCCCAGTGACCTTTACAACACCTGCTTTGTAAGTTATATTATGGGCATCCTAAAGGAGCACACAGTTATGGGGAAATGAGGGGGGAAGAGAAAAGAAAGAGGGAGAGAAAAAGACAAGGAGAGGGGCAGAGTAGTAGAGAAGAGATGAAAGATGGGGAGGAGAGAAGAGAAAGAGGGCTGCCTGAACCAGCCCTGACAGGAAGGTTTTACACCTAGACTTAAATGTAGAGAGTGTCTGCCTCTGACCCATGGAGAGCTGATTCCAGTCACTATAAAATAAAGCAGAAATGCCTTTTTTTTTTTTTTAAAAAAAAAAAAAAAAAAATTTAAGTGTTTTCTAGATTGATATAGTCCAGTGGCTGGCTTCCAGCTGTTAGCATTGCAACTTAGCGCAAATCATGGCAGTGAATATTTTGTTCACTTTTACCGAACCACTGACTTCTAGTCACTGCCATTGCTTGCACTGAGCTAAGTCATGATGTTAAGAGCTGAAAGCCAGCTACTGCACGTAGACACAAAAAAGTTATCGATCATGTTGTCTCTATGAAAGTGATAGAGAAAGGGTTAACTCCCAAATCGTCCTAGTATTCCTTTACTGCACAAGGCTGGAAGGCAGTGTCGGCAGGACAGTTGAAATGGTGACAATTTACAACATTTCCCTGTTGTAATGTAATGTTTTTGTTTGATTTCATCACAGGATTGTGACACTGATGAGACCTGGGCACAAGTATCTGTCGGGGTGCTGACTGTTGTCCCCGAAGATGAGCAACTCGTTCCAAATCAGCTCCACCTTCACCCAATATCTACTGCCATCATTGTTGAGGGAGGTATTGTAATGGATGATATCCAGAACCTACCTGAGGCACTTGTTTGGATTGTCATATGCTTTACATTTAGACTACCCAAAAGCCATGAAAAACACTTTCGGCTTCATTCAAAAGAGTGATGCTTGGCCTGGGAGAGAGCAAGCTCCCGCCAAAATTGCAAAGTCTTAAAAATATCTTGAGTTAGAATGCAAATGTACGAGTGGATTCAGTTTAAGACACTCCACTAAAATTGTCAGCCCACGGGGTACATTCATTGACACAGGTGAGATCCATTGCCAGTCATTACCCTCTCAGGTTTTTGTACTCATTTAATGAAGCCACTTTGCACTTGTCAGCATGTTGGTTCTTGTGGTCTATAAACTGTTATTAGTTTTAAAGCTGTGTTTACTATATTATTGATTGTACAGTATTAAAGCTGTGTTTGTGAATGTCATTAAAGGCAATCTTTAAAAAAGTTGATATAAATGGAATAAAATTGATATTTGAACTTAACTGTATTACCTTGATTTATTATGCAATTCAGATTTTAGGAGATTGGAGCCCATTTTTCATTCCTGAATAGATACTTTTGAACCACTTAGATTACTGAAGTGGAGTTTGCATGGTTTTAGCAAGTCAGTCAGATTGCTGTTCAAGTAAATATATAACTTAGATAAGTGTTATATGGACTGAAGAGAGTAAATTTAACATCCAATCATTTAGTAGATTAAAATTGTAATTCTGAGTAGTCTTTACTAAGTCAAGAGTATTCTAAACCAAGTTATCAAGTACACTCTAGTTGATGTTTTAGTTGCTTAAACCCATTTTTAAGTGTACTCTACGAAGGAAGTGCTAGTTAGTACAACTTAAGTAAAAAGAGAACTAGTTATTTTAAGTGCAATCGGTTTGCATGCTTTTAAGTAATGATAACCAATTGGATTTTACAGTGCTGGAACCATGAGGCAGAACTGCCTGTTTGAGGTCCCATTCACACCACTGAACGTCTTCATGAAGTTACCCAGGGGAACCTTTAAGGTTCTGTGCCAAGGAGAGACGCTGCTGGTCCGTTGGAAAGACAACATTGTCACAGTGGCAACAAACATGGATGAAAAATACACCGAGACCTCTGTCAAGAGATGGAACAGGCATCGACATGCCTTTGACAATGTCCAACAACCAAAATGCATCAGCCGATACAATGAGCACATGGGTGGTGTAGACCTTCACGACACCATATCTCAATCAGGTCAAAGAAGTGGTGGTGGCCCATCTTTGCATGGTCTATCAGCAGTGCTCTTGTAAATGGCCATCTCTTTTACAGAGATGTTATTGGAGGGACCATCGACCTGCTCACCTTCAAGGATAGTCTCACAGTCTCTTCTGCAAAGGTTTGGAACAAAACCACTGAGCCTTGGAAGGAGATCTCTACCGAGTGCTACCGTTGAAGATCAGGCAAGATACGACAAAGCTTCCCACTGGCCAATTAACACGATGTACCGGTTCCAGAGATGTCGCCATTGTGAGAAACGCACAACCTATGCATGTGAGAAATGCAAAGTACCACTGCACATTGAGTGCTTCAAGCTGTACCATGGAGTGTAGAAGAAAACAGGAAAGACAAGAGAGTGCAGTCAGACATAGAGTTCACAAGCATACACACACACACGTGGTTGCATACAGTTAAAACAAACAGTACTTTGGAGTCTAGGAAGAAAAGCTGGGGGAAAAAAAAAAAAAAACCATCAAAATGTCCTAAATGTCCCAGGAAAAGTTATTTTTAGTCATTCAAGGCATTGCTTTGCTCTTTGTTCTACAACCTATTTTATTTTGTTCAGTCAGTGTAGGCCTATACTTGAAAGCATGTTCAGCCAGCTACCTCTATCCTAAATGTTTACCTTCATGTTCAGTGTATACTGTACTAAAAAGGAATGTGTTCCAATGAATTTTGCACTAAAGTTACAATGTTGAAATACATTGTTTTTGTCTTAACCTCAATATTCATAACGGTGCTCCCAGTATTCATATTGCTAGCGGATAGTATAAGGCTTATATATTAGATATTCAAACTACAATGAGAGCATTTAGAGGCAATGCTGGAACTTTTAAAAGTGATAATAACTAGCCTTTGATATAAGGATTTTATACACTCGCGCGCGCACACACTGCACAGGTCAAATAGACCTATATTCAGTCTGTCCAATGGTTGATACACAGTATCCCACCGGTCACAACTGTGACCGATCATAAAACTTTCATGAAAATTTCTAAAATTATGATCGTTTCAAAGGGATACTAATGACACATTGATTTGGATATTTTTGTGTCTGGGAAAAATTTGGGATTAAATGGGTTAAGCTAGTTAGCTGTGAGAGCTTGCGAGCCTGGATCTTTCTAGACTTCTGATCTTCCATGCCCTTCTCAGTCATTTTTAATCATTTTCCTCCATGAACAGTTATTTCCACTTTAATAAAAACGCTGAGACACCACGGAGTTTCACCTCGTTATTCAGCCGAACAACGATCCTTCCTCGTTTACTCACGTATCTCAACGAGCAGACTTGGATCAATTAACCTCCGACGCCAGGCTGACGAGCTCCCTCATGCAGCTTGTAACTTTCCTCCTCCAAAAGGTCTCCGTGACTTTTCTTTCTTTTATCCTCCGTTTCCAGTTAGATGGCTCCACACTCCAAAACTCCACGAAGAGCAAGTTTCTCGACTAAATGTAGGTCCCCAATGGTTGAAGCCACTAGCCCGACGCTCTCCTCTCGTCCACAAAAGCACTCCAAACGATTTCCCGGTTCTCATGTCTTACTCCAAAAACATTGAACATAATACAAAAGATCCATCATGACATACAAACAAACAAAACAAACAAATTCGGATGGTTTGAAATCAAAAAAGGCAAAAAACTTAGCTAACGAGCGAGCGCGAAACTGTGTGGCGCCACTCCATGACAACTGCCCCACCCTGTATGATACGCAGTCTTTTATACGTAAATGACCGGAAATATCAATTAAGGCATATACGCAATATTAACGTAAAATCCTCCACGCACACCTGAGTCAAATAAATGAACTAACAACTTATTAATTAACTGAAAAAGTATTTAGGCTCCACTGATATTAAAGAATTACAATAGTCCAGCATGGAAGTAACAAATGCATGGACTAACTTTTCAGCATCATGTCGCGTCAGTAGTTTCCTGATCTTTGCAATGTTTCTCGGGTGAAAAAAGGCACTTCTAGAGATTATTTTAATGTGTGAGTTGAAGGAGAGATTTTGGTCAAACGTTACTCCAATATGTGGCAAGTACTAGAACACACACATGTGCACACACAAACATGCAAACACAGACCTGTTGTTTGTTCAGAGTGCTGACATCATGCGGCACTTCCCCCTCTCTCTCAAAAGATACAAGTCGTTCACCCTGTTTGATCAAATGGAAATAAGAAACAGTGTGTTGTATCCAGGCAACAAGTTGGTTGCCAGGTGACAGATACAGAGGTCCTGAGACCATAGAGTGCATGCACCAAGTCCTCGTGAAAAAAAGACATGGCGGAACATCACTCCTGCAATCCACGACCACTTCAAACGATACATTTCCACGCTGTGAACTTCTGCAAACAGTAAATATCAGTTGTAAAGAAAAACCTGCATCCAGACCACTAATTACAGCATCATGGTCTGCTGGAAGATATGAAAACACAGTGGGTTCTGCCACACAGCTGGGCCTTTAAAATGATGAACAGAGATAATGATCATTTTCAAGGTGCTTTAGCTGAAAGATCCACAGGCCCCTTATAGGCTTCCACAGTCCCCTGGACCTGCAACTCAATACTGTCCCTTTGATTCAGCTGCAACTACTGTAGCAGTATTTCTTTATCCAGCACATACATGACCATCCTATATATTAGTTTTCAGTATGTGCTGGTTATCCAAGGACATGTGTTATGATAGTTTGAAAAGTTTTAATAACATAAATAATATCAGGACTTCATGGTGATCACTCTAAAGAAAGTGATACTTAAAGTGATTTTTGCTGCAAATTCTACTGTTTGAGATTTCTTTTGTATTCAAATATATAACATGTTATGAAATTATTTTTAATGAGGAGTTGTGGCTCATGCCCTATGATGCAGTTGACCACCAGAGAGGAAATGAGGCTGTCGTCGATTTAAATATGCGGAGTTTGCTTCTTGTTCGTTTATATAGTCTAAAAGAAGAACCTTCTTTTGGAATAACATCAAATACTTGGTAGAAATAGCAGAATTGGAAGAGAAAAACTTGAGTTTTTTTCTTGTTTGTTATTAGTTGTTACTGGTGTAATAATTTTCTTAAATTAAAATAATAAAATCACTTTTTCTCGAAAATCGATTTCACTGAGTGAACATACAGCACTAATAGCAGACCTTTTCTGCCATCTACTGGACACCGGGTGTGATTTAAATCGTCTTAGTTTGCTCCCTGATAATAAACTCCCTACATCAAAAAATAAATACAAAAATGATCAGCATCCTCTTTAAAAACATCATCCGCAAAATAGATGGTACGTTATTAAGTTGTTTAATTTGTACTTTATTTGACACATTATTTTCACTGCTTGTTTGTACACACCTTATTTTTATTTTTGTTCACCTTTAAATTCTCATTTATTAGAAACTAATATATTTGTTGAAGAATTACTCCACAATAACTACAATTGACCCCTAGACACATAATTGTCTGACAGTATCTGATGAAAAATAATGTATGGTAAAGCAGAAAATCTCATAAACTAATGGGCAAGAGGTTGAGTTTTCACAAGGGGCCAAAATAGCAATAAATACTGAAAAATATGAGCTAATTTTGGAAGTTTAAAGTAGTAGAAGTACTTGGACCTTAGAAGTGAATAAAAGTACTTCTCTATTATTGTGTATTCTGCATACAAAATACAAAGTGCCATTCTCTTTTTAACACTGTATGTCACTGCCTACAAATGCTTTGTGTGAAAAGCTGTCCTTATTTTTCTAATTAATTTATTGCATTTCCTCCATACTGCCTTGTATATTTTTATTCAGTAATGTTTTCTAATAGTTTCCTCCAAGATTATGAAATCTATACATTTATATTTTATAAATCTACAGTCTTTAACATGACTTCCTGTCATATCTGCTCAGGATCATTGGCTTTGTGGCTCAGGACAGGAAAAAGAGCAAATCATGCAAATTTACAAATACATTTATTTGACGTCCAGATACAAAAATGACTTACCGGTACTCAAAAGCATAAGTATCTTATAATCAAACTTAATTCTGGTTAAAGATTGAGTTATTCGCTATTACTGTAGCTGTAGTACAAGCTGCAAAATTTTAGCTGTATGTTTAATTTAAATCCTAGAAATGCTGGAACAATCTAAACTGTATACGTTTGTTTAATTGCTAAGGATATTAAAACACAAAACGCACTGTTATTCAACACACAGTAGTAATAGTGTTTAAACTCAATTTATTTCAGTGCAGAATGTCCCATTCTACTGGACTCCTCCCTGATTCTCCTCAGAAGACCTCCAGGTCTGCTGAGTTGTAGACCACTGCTGTTTCTTCAATGCCCACCACAGATTCTACCTGACCTTTATCCTCTTCCTCCTCTGCTACCTCCTCCAGTGACTCTAGCGCATCATTGGTGTCACTGGCAAATGTCTCCCTGGAAACATCGTCGTGTTCCTGCAGATTCAGCGTTCCAATGGCATCTTTCATCTTCTTGGCCAACAGGTGGCGCTTCCTTTTCTGCGCTGCCTTCTTGTACTTGATCTCCTTGTGCTGTTCATCCAAGAATATCTTCCTCACCTGAGCCTTGGTGATGCTTGGCGTGTTTTTCAACAGGTTGAGGTAAACGCCACCTGGAGTTCGCCGCCTGCTGCCATCCAGGGTGTACACGCCACCACATTCTTCCAGGGTGGCAGTCTCTCCCAGTAATTCGATGGCTTTTTTTGTACCTAGGACCTTAACAACACGCTCTATGAGGTCTTTTTTAGGTTCTTGTAGCCTGTACACTATCTCATCTACCACTGTATCCTCAGAATCATCCTCAGTGATCTCATAGCGACCTTTGACGTCCATCTCTGCCCTGGGGCCAAGCCTCTCCTTGGCTGACCTCTTCCTCTTGGCATCACCTCCTGGACGTCCGTCTGAAACCCTGCCGCTCATGTACTCCTGCAGCTGTTCATCCAGCATGCTCACCTCATCTTTATCCTGCTCTCGCTCTTTCTCCATGATCTTACGGGCCAGGACATAATTATAAGTCTCTACATTTCTGCTTGACATGCTGACCTCACCCTCCATGCCAAATATACCGAGTTCTGCAGCAATCGCATCCTGGCACTGCTCCTGTACCACACTTCCCCAAATGTTGTTCACTTTACGGCCTCCTGGTGTATTTCCTGGGGTGACTGAAGGACGGATGGACACTTTCTGGCGCTTTCTACGCCACGAAGCCTCCTCTTCTGACGAGTCACTGTCGCTGGAATCTAAAGGCTTCACGGTGCTGCGGTACGCGACGGCAGACGTCTCCGGGGCGGTTCTGTTGCCGAAAGACTGGCCGCTAAATGCAGCGGCAGGGACGGCTGCCATCTCAGAGTCAGAGCAGGAACCAGAGAGCTCACCATCCTCCAGGTCGTCGTCCAATAGATTACCGCCATGTGCCATTTCTCGCCTGAAATTCAAAGCCAAGTTCCGTCAGTTCTAAAGCGTCTGCTCAAGTTGGCCAGTCATTAGCGACATAAGCTATGTGTGAACAATTATCAGGTAACAATGTTTGCCTCGAAAGGAAATCAAAGAATTGACTTTAAAATGAACGTACCTTTAAGTGCACGAGTCTGTGATTTCTGTGAAGTAATGCATAAGGGTTTCCCCAAAAAATTGCTCCAGTGAAGTCTTTAGTCAAATGGCCAAACTTGAAACAGGGAAGAAGATTCGCGGTACACCAAGCGATTACTTCCGCCCGACGGATGTCACACTTTCAAAATAAAAGTGATAAACAATGATTGCATCAATTACCAATTTACTCGTTGTAAATAGGACTACATTCAAAGAAATATTGAAGTACTATAAATGTTAAATAAAATCGCTTTAAAAGTAATCAGGCTATATTTCTGGCAGATAATGGAAAATAACTAATGCAACAAAGGTACGGGATATTTTTTTCTCTTACAATGTTCACCTTTCTTCGTTGTTGTTGCGTCCCGAATGCGTCATTGAAAGTCGCACATGCGCACAATGTGTTTTATAAAACAACCAATATGGCGGCGTCCGTACAGCACCTCATATTAGCCGGGAGATATCTAAATCATCGGCAATTACTGAAGACAAGCTCTTTAAGAAAGGTAAGACGAATATAGTGAATATAGTGACTACCCGACTGTCTAGAAACTATTTGATTTATTATTTGACACGGAATATTTCAAGTGTGCCCTGCTAGCTGTGAACTAGCAACCTCTGTGGGGTATAATAAACAATGTTTGCTAATGATTTGGACTCTGAGATACTCGTAAACCATCAAACCAGCTAGTTTGAATAATTAATTAATCATAGTTACTGAGTTGAGTTATGCAAACGGCTGCGTGGATCTATATTTGATGCAGTATCACAACTGGATCGGTCCTCTTGCAGTTTTTAGGTCGAACGCACAGACACTTGGCTACTCGGGCAGCTCAACAGGTGGCTCTAAATCTTCCAGAAACGAAGGTGACCACTTTAGAAAACGGTCTTCGTGTGGCTTCTGAAGACTCTGGTCTTAGCACCTGTACAGTAAGTCCATTTATTTGTTTTAAGAGCTTATACCCTCACAAGAAACGACACCTAAAGATCACAGCCTCATTCGTTGCTTTAAAATGCCGGGTGTAGCACAGGCGATTACTGTGGAACGTTTAAGTTGGATCTTTCTAATCACAGCTTTCCTCCTCTAGGTGGGTCTTTGGATAGATGCTGGCAGTCGATATGAGAACGAGAGAAATAATGGCACTGCACATTTCCTTGAACATATGGCATTTAAGGTGAGATTTGCTTGTGTCATCGCACTCCATCATCTTAGAATATGACAGTTAGCCGGGTTTTTTTAGTTATTTTATTGGTTAAAGGAGTAATTGGCTGCAAGGATTTACAGAATGTGCAATTATGACAGGGTGTCCACAATAGACAGGCTGAATGAGATCTTAATTTTGTATAAACAAAGAATCCAAATGGTGCACTGAACATATTATACTAATAGACATAATCAATGGAGAGACATACATAGTTACAGAGGTGTGCTGTGAGTCGCCAGCTCCTTGTTGGACCCTATGCGAGCATTTGGAGGTTCAGTACCTTAATTGGCAATACTCTGGAGGTGTACTAGGTGTACTACGACCTCACCGGGGCTTGAACCAATATCCCTTCGCTTCTAATCCCACGTAGTAATAATAATGATGGATATGTTTGAGAATAAGAGTCAACTGAGTCAACAATGTTTCTCTAAGCGGAATAATTGTCCATAATTTGCCACCTCAACAGGATATGATGCAATTGAGGTGGCAGATTATGGACCATGATTCCAGTTAGAGAAAAATTGTGCTTGGAGAGAGGTCTGAATTGGTCTGATTTAGAAGACTGGGGATGAACTCTTGTCAGGACGGAACATAGGTCTTGTCCTTAACTTTGACAGGAGCTGTCCTGATGTGTCCATCTGCTCCAGAGTTGGTCTCAACCCCTCTGCCCACTGACCAGAGAGCTTGTGGGACTTGTGGGTCAAATATTAATACCACCTGGCTCAGAGCCAGTCAGTTCCATGCAGTCGCTGAGGATCACTCTGAGCACTGTTTTCAGATCTTCTTTTTCGGCAGCTGGTCCTGCAGCTCAGGTTTGGGTACTGAGCCTCCAGGTCAACAGGATCGGACTCGGCTGCTGCAGTGGGGCGTACTGGCTCACTACATCCCTCTAGATGTTTAACCTCAGGTTTAACCTGGGGTGGTGCACTGAACAAAGCTTAAAGCTGAGACAGACCATCTCAATAACTTAGGATATCATCAAAAAGAGTTGTTTCAGTTCAAAAAGTGCAACTCTTATATTATTTACATTCATTGCACACAGACATGATATGATTTGTTTTTTCTGTGTACTACAGGGAACAAGAAAACGTTCCCAGCTGGACTTGGAGCTAGAGATTGAGAACATGGGGGCTCACCTGAATGCCTACACGTCCCGAGAGCAAACTGTGTATTATGCTAAAGCTTTTTCAAAGGATCTTCCTCGAGGTAAAATGCAGAAGGGAAGAGAATTAAAGAATTATTTGCAAATAAACAGGATGATGTCTCAAGGGAAATGTATCTACCTCTAATATACATGGTGTTCAAGTATTTTTTTATTGTAGAAAAAAGATATCTCCAAATGTAATAATACTTCTATTTTACCCTCCACAGCTGTGGAGATCCTGGCTGACATTATCCAGAACAGCACACTGGGGGAAGCAGAAATAGAGAGAGAGCGAGGGGTGATCTTGAGAGAGATGCAAGAAGTAGAGACCAACTTGCAGGAAGTGGTCTTCGATTACCTGCATGCCACCGCATATCAGTCCACAGCTTTGGGCCGGACCATTCTAGGCCCTACTGAAAACATCAAGTAAGCCCAAAGATGTGTGCACCATCATCAGTGCATGTTTAATCAAACCCGTTTGTAAATTGATTGCTTACAGAACAATCAACAGGGGAGACCTGGTGGATTACATCACTACTCATTACAAAGGCCCCAGAATAGTCCTAGCTGCTGCCGGAGGTACTCTGCATCTCAGAATTCTGTCTTAGTATTTGGGGGGGGGGGGGGGGGATGAGAGACGTTGTCCAGAAATCAAAGGCTGATTTTCTGATTTATGTGTTTCTCAGGAGTTTCTCATAATGAGCTAATTGATTTGGCCGGCTATCACTTTGGAAAGCTTCCTGGTAGATATAAAGGTGAAGCTCCAGCACTTCCTCTCTGCCACTTTACAGGAAGCGAGGTGAGGTGAAAGGCTATACAGTGGGACCTCTACTTACGAAATTAATTGGTTCCGGAAGTTGTTTCGTAACCTGAAAATTATGTAAGTAGAGATGCGTTTTCCATGTAAATGCCCTAATCCGTTCCAAGCCCCCAAAAATTCGGACATATTTTTTTTTATAAATCATAAAAATGCATCAAGAGACGCATGTAGAGACGTTCGTAAGTAGAGGTCCCACTGTAATACATTTTGTTATGTAACACATGCAAACGTGGCTTACATTTGGCATTTATCAACTCAACGCAGCATTAATTGAAACACCTTCTTGTCAGATCCGCGTGCGTGATGACAAGATGCCTTTGGCTCATATTGCCATTGCAGTAGAGGCTGTTGGATGGTCCCACCCTGATACCATCCCTCTGATGGTGGCAAACACCCTGATTGGAAACTGGGACCGCTCATTTGGTGGAGGTGTGGTAAGTACTGGTAAAAATGAAAACATTTGTGTGGAATTCAAAACATTATTTAGTGAAATTCTATAAAAGTGTTTAGGCTGCTGAGAGGAAGACAGCTTTTATATCAATGCAAAGGGATGTGATATAATCAAGAAAACTATATTTTTCATATCGTCTAAATAGTACAATGTCCTTCAGTAAGGTTATTTTCTTCAGAATTGTTTCTTAAATTGGATTTGTGAGGATAATTTGGTTTGTGTTCTCTTATTACAGAATTTGTCCAGTAAATTGGCTCAAATTGCCTGTCAGGGAAACATGTGCCACAGCTTCCAGTCATTCAACACCTGCTACACTGACACGGGCCTGTGGGGGCTCTACTTTGTGTGCGAGCCCAGCACCATCAAGGACATGATGCACTTCACACAGATGGAATGGTCAGTGCAAACATGTGTGCAGAGCTGATTCTATGAACAGATCTAAAAATGGAACTGTCCCATCTTGCAGGATGTCTCTTTGCACAACTGTGACAGAGAATGAAGTGGCACGAGCAAAAAACCTGCTCAAGACCAACATGCTGCTCCATCTTGATGGTAAATGAGCCCTGCTGACAGACTGACCACACGTGCTTCTTACTGTTGATTTAAACGATTTGTTTTTAACTGCTGCAACCAGGATCCACACCCATCTGCGAGGATATCGGCAGACAGATTCTGTGTTACAGTCGTAGGATCCCCCTGCATGAGCTAGAGGCAAGAATTGATGTGAGTCTGCAATCCCCCTCCAAAAATAAAGAATTTGACAGCATCATTTTAAAAACTAGGATTTGTCTTGAAATCCAATCAAAAAAAAAAAAAAGCTATTAAAGGATTCCGGAGTGTGAGCAACTTTATTCTCCCCAGTAGCGGATTTTGTATTGCTATCACCTTGACCTAGCAATAACTGAATTCATTTATATATTTTCCTCTTCTACGCAACACAGGCTATTGACGCCAAGACGATCAAGGATGTGTGCACCAAGTACATGTTCAACAAGGCTCCTGCGATCGCAGCAGTTGGTATGTATGAAAAAAATTAATCAGGAGCTGTTGTTAGATTTTAAGCAATGCACTTTATAAGGAAAAAAAGACAAGCACATCGACCAGTTTACTGATGGGCGTTAAGGGAGTCACAACTTTCATTTGCTAATTTAGTGACATCTCTTGCCAACTTGTGATCAGAAAGATGGTAAACTAATGTTGCGCCATTCTACATTGTAAAGCAAAGGATTTAAACTGCAATAGATTGTCATTAAATCCAATTTTTCCTCTCAGGTCCAATTGAACAGCTGCCAGACTACAACAAGATCCGCAATGGGATGTTCTGGATGAGAAGCTAAAGACGCAAGATTACCCATTAGCTGGGCATCACAGAAAAACTATTTAACTCTGGTCTGTTTCAGGTTTCTTCTGTAGTTTTATTATAAAATAATAACAAACACAATTTTAAAATAAGACCAATACTTCTTCTAGTTCTTGTCATTTTTTGCTTCTGGCTGCAACCTGCTCCTGTGCAGCTTTCTTGGCTTTAACCATCTCCACAAGTTCCTGTCAGAGAAAAACAGTAGCATGTACAACAACACATGTTCTCTTACCATAAGTTTATCAAATTGAATAAATCCTGAATTGTGACTGAGCTGCACATTATCTTACCTTGTACCTCTTCATACAGTCTTTCTTGCTTCGACCAGGGACAGCATCAGCAATCTTCTCCCAGCGTTCTGGTGTGTTCACTGGGTAGGATTTCAGGGCTTGTTCTAACAGTTTTTGTTCCTCTGAGGTCCAGGGAGCAGTGTTGAGATCACTACCAGCAGCTGAAATGTTTAACAGTATTTGTTATTCAAATTTTGCGCGTTTCTTGAGAAATGATCCAAGTCTCCAAACTTTGTAACGCTCACCATCGAACCGCTCTGAGGGAACAGCTTTGTCCTCCGAGGGCAGTGATGTGTGCTCCTTCTTAAATTTCTCAAAGGCTTTTTTGTTGATTTCATCCTTTTGTACAGGATCTGTGGAGGGAAATATGCTTATGTTCAGAACACTACAATTAATATACCGAGGCTTTAAAAAGCTGCAGAAAATATACATATAGGCGTGTAACATCTATTTGTATAAATTCAGTTTTAGACATAACACTAAGAAAATGTTTTTAAATCTTTCATCTACAGATCAACTTTTTGTAGATTTACCCAGCCTCTGTAGGTTCTTTGCTTTGTTAATGACATCTTTAGCAGTCCTCTTCATGCCACTCGTGGAGTGCTGGTTCATATAATTGGCTATAACTTCCCATCTGGAAGAGAAAAACGGCCAAGAATGAAAACGAACATGATCTTGTGTGTGGTTCAACATCTGTATTCCTCCCCCCTTCCTAAGTTAAAAACACAGAAGGTTCAGACTTACACTTATCTATTGCTCGCCTTTATCCCCTTCGGGGTCACAGGGATAGTGCACATATGGGTGAGGACAGGGTACATCCCTGGAGGACTTGTTGGTTCATCACAGAGCCCTATATGAGCATTTGTGGGTTCGGTACCTTGCTCAAGGGTACCTCAGCAGTGCATGGAAGGTGTTCTGCCACTTTCCCCTACTACCAGATCGACTTCCTTGTTTTGTCTGCCCCCAGAACCCTCTGCTTCTCAGCCCAGTTACCAACAGACTGAACTGCCACTGCCCACTCAAATATTTCTATACATCTAATATGACTCAAAGTGTGTACTTTTGACAACATTGATCAAAGCTGGCTGGATGCTTTTTTTTTTTTTTTTTTAAATATAAATTTTTCCTTTTAGACAGGTGCTTAATCATTATAAAATGGTTGGGCTGAAGCACACAAGCTTTAGAAGCTTTTTGGAACACATTGGGGTTTACCTGGCATTGGTTCCAGCAGGAAACAGGTTGACTGCTTTAATAAGGAGCTGGAGGTCCTCCTCATTCCAGCCTTTCCCTCCGACGCTTCCCCCTCCTCCACTAGCCTGGTCAGCACCACGAGCTGCTTGCCTTGCTTGGACCTCAGCCTCCTTCTCCTTCTGCAGTTGTACGTTTACGTCGTCGACCTGGAGGGTGGACCAAGATATTCAGAAAACTCTGAGTCGCTATAGCTCTTGATTAGCTTTGCTGTGTTTCTTTACCTGCTTCACCACTGCTGCCTTGCTTTCATCTTTAGAGGACGAGGCCAAGACTTCATTTAGGGACTGCAGACTGGAAATAATACATTTGTAAAAATGACACAAAAGTTGCTATTGTTCTTAAAAAGAAGTTAGTTTATACAGTATACTTTTTTTGTGTATGAAAGCAACAAATGGAGAAACCATTCAAGGGAGTGGATGCCTTTCAAAGGCATTGTATCTGAAGACGGTGATTGTACCTTGCAAGCTCTAGTCGATCACAGAGCTTCTCAACTTCTTCCATCATCTTCACACTGTCCGCTTCATTGTCAGCAAAGTAGTTCCAGTTCTGTCAAGAGAGGGACCATGAATATGCAGCACTAAAGTTCAAAGGTTGTTTTGATGAGATCACACCTTGCAGGTTGCCCTGAGTTTCTGTCTCTCCTTTTTGATCGCCTTCTTCTGGATCTCCTTCTCTTTCTTTGCTTGCTGGGCGGCCTGCTTTGCCTCCTCTTCCTCCTTCTGCTTCAGCAAGCGTGCTGCTTCCAATTCTGCTTGCACAGCCTGAACAAATTAAACCCCTTGGAAGCTCAACACCAGCATTTATCGAATGCTCACGTTTCACTATTTTTATGTCGCAGATGGTGCGCGAGTTTAAAACATAGTTTGCCCCCAAACTAATTCTCCTTATACTTCCAGAAGAGAATGCCACTTACTCGCTCCTTCTCCTCTTGCTCCCTTTTCTTAGCCTCTGCTTTGGCCTTCTTCTCAGACTCTTTCCTGGCTTTTTCTTCTTCCTTGAATTTTTTTATTCTAGGGTCACAACTGTATGCAGTATCTGTGGACACATATGAAAGCTTTTATTCAGATGAGATTCACTTCATATTTCATCTTGTAGCGTGTTAGCTCTGTACCAACTAGTGTTCGTATTCTGTTCATCTCTTCCTTCTTCCTCTGGGCTCTTGAAGCCCGATTCTGCTTTTCAATCCATCTCCTCTCATCTCGACTGAAAGGGTGAAAAGAATATCTATCAGACGCTGCTCCAACACTGAAAATACACTGCTCAAAAAAATTAGAGGAACACTTCGAAAACACATCAGATCTACATGGGGGGAAAGATGATCTTGAATATCTTTCCTGATAAAAAGTAGGTGATGTATTAGTAACAAAATGATGCCACATAATTTGATAGAAATGAAAATGATCACCCTATAGAGGGGGGAAATCAAAGACACCCCAAAAATGATGCAGCAGACTGGTCCATTTTGCCAAAATGTCATTGTAGCAACTCAAAATGATTCTCAGTAGTTTGTGTGGCCCCCACGTGCTTGTACGCGTGCCTGACAACGTCGGGCCTCCTAATGAGACGACGAATGGTGTTCTGGGGGATCTCCTCCCAGATCTGGACCAGGGCATCACTGAGCTTCTGGACAGTCTGAGGATCAACCTGGCGGCACCGGATGGACCTAAACATAATGTCCCAGAGGTGTTCTATTGGGTTTAGGTCAGGTGAACGTGGGGGCCAGTCAATGGTTTCAAATCCTTCATCCTCCAGGAACTGCCTGCAGACTCTACCCACATGAGGTCGGGCATTGTCGTGGACCAGGAGGAACCCAGGTCCCACTGCTGTCCCAGTCAGGGTGCCATTATCTAACCCGTATAGGTCTCTGCGTCCTTCCAGGGATATGCCTAACCACACCATCACTGACCCACCACCAAACCGGTCATGCTGAGTGATGTTGCCGGCAGCATGACATTCTCCACGGCATCTCCAGACCCTTTCACATCTGTCGCATATGCTCAGGTTGAACCTGCTCTCATCGGTGAAGAGCACAGGGCGCCAGTTGCATATTTGCCAATTCTGGTGGTCTATGGCAAATGCCAATTGAGCTCTACGGTTCCGGGCAGTGAGCACAGGGCCCACTACAGGACGTCGGGCCCTCAGGCCACCCTAATGGAACCTGTTTCTGATTGTTTGGTCAGAAACATGCACACCAGTGGCCTGCTGGAGGTCATTTTGTAGGGCTCTGGCAGTGCTCATCCTGTTCCTGCTAACTCAAAGGAGCAGATACCGATCCTGCTGAGGGTTTAAGGACCTTCTACAGCCCTGTCCAGCTCTCCTGGAGTAACTAACTGTCTCCTGGAATCTCCTCCATGCTCTTGAGACCATCTTGCAACGGCACATATTGATGTGCCATCCTGGAGGAGTTGGACTACTTGTGCAACCTCTGTAGCATCCAGGTACCGCACCATGCTATCAACAGAGATGTTAATCCAAGCAAAATGAAGAACTACAGCAGTAGAAAGTCAGTCAGTAAAAAATCAGCCAAAAGAGATGAGGAGGGAAAAAAGTATCAGTGGCCTCAAACTGGAAAGCCATTCCTGTTTTGGTGGCCGGTTCATTGTTGCCCCTCTGATGCAACTGTTGTTGATTTCATTAACAACAAAGCAGCAGAAACTGATTAACAACCCCCTCTGCTACTTAACTGACCAGATCAATATCCCAGAAGTTTGACTGATAGGTTGCTATACTCGTGCGGTGAGGTTCATGGCTGGTGAGGCACTGACTCCTCAAGAGTCAGATTTATGATTTATAAAGAACTGAAAAAAGCATCTTATTTCACCATTTTTCCAACAGCATACAACTACTGATAATGCTTCATATCCCATCAGCATTCCCCTTTCAATTACATTCACAAACCAACACAAACATATACACAGGAACATATTTGTCCAATAAAGAACTTTCTTTTATAGCTATGGATAGAGCACCCATCTTGTGTTTTAAGAAATTCATATATACTGTAAACAAATTAAAGTGCAGAGATGTGTGCCCCACAAATTAAATTTTGACCAACAGTAAAAATTTCTGTTATTTTTCAAACTTTAAATTCTGGTGCTTCAATAAATTTTAATAAAGTTTGCCTATTAAAATGAGCCAGCGCTGCAGCGAGAAAGCACCTGCCAGCTTGCGTACGCCCCCTTGAGTTGAGGCAGAGTACTGCCTGCCTCACCTGCTGACTTTTCTCTGCACTTTATTGTGCGATCAGCAGGAATAGTTCTCTCACACATGCATAAAAGACATTACATAGACTGCAGAAAGTCATGGTGTATAACGACTATTTCTGTAAAGTTCATATTAGCGATACGCTGAGGAACAATAACTGGCACACCTCATGCAACCCAGTTTGTATTGGATCATGCAGTCAGACGTGAGGCACAATTTGCCCCTGCCTCCCCCGGGGTTTCTGCCCTGGATTTGATCGGGAAAAACTTAAATTCGGCAATTTTTACTCAATAAAATGGCAGAAATGTGTAGTCATACTCCAAATGCATTTTTAACACATCAGTGGAAAATATTAATATTTATTTATGTACACTTTTTTCTTTTTTGCGGTCAGGGGAGGCAGGTGAGGCACTCTCTGATTAAAAAGTGTTCCTCTAAGTTTTTTGAGCAGTGTATGATGCAGGTCAGTGCTAGAATTCACCATTCAGCTTTTTCCTTTTCCTCTTCATCCAAATAAGAGAATTCCCTCCATGAATCAAAGTTGTACCTGTGGCAGAAATTATTACCATCAACATAAGAAACTTATCCTTCTATTTTGTGTTTAATAGGAAACGCAAAATCATTTACCAAAAAGTGTAAAAACTATCCACTTCTTCAAAGGAGGACTCCATTGTGCCAAGTTTGGGCACGTGTTTTTTGGAAGACCATCTGGCATTCCTCTCAAAAACTGGGCCAAACACCTTAAAAAAGTTGTCTTTGCCCTCACTTTTTGATGGCATTGTGTTGTCAAAGGTGGGATCAACACTGTCGAAGGCTCTCCTCTTCACGGGGTCAGATAAAATTTCTATAGCTGGGGTCCAAAAAAAAATGCAGGGAAAAAACATTGGCTTAAACATCAATGACAGAATATAAAATGTAAACCATCCAGAAATGAACAATGACCAAAGTTAAAACCTTTAGTTATGCAGGTGAAGTAGTCATTGTCTCCCTCTGTTATCTGCTCTCCCACAGCTTTTCTCTTGTCTGGATGATGTTTCAACACAGCTGCTTTGTCTGTTAAGAAAATAATATAAACCTTGCTTGGAAAAAGGTTTCTATATTACCAATAGGAGAGTGTATAAACAGAAGGAGCATACTCACGAGCAGCTTTGATCTGTTTCTGTGTGGCTTTGTACCTCACGTTTGTGAGGCCAAGGACAGCATAGTGGTCTTGATTCTACAAATGGACAACAGTAAAAAATAAAAATTACTGTTGAATAACAATTCTCACCGTTTTGACACTTTGAACTTATTCACAAAGCAGAAATGACCGATTTCAGAAACTAATTTAAACCCCTTTACCTTCCAGTCTTTAGGGTCTAGTGTTCGGAGCATTGGGTCCTCCTCCAGCTGTAACTCCTCATCCTCTGACTCCTCTGAGGATTCCTCTTCCTCTTCAAGTTCCTGGAAGGATGCAGACGTATTCCTATTCCTCCTTTTCACATAGGCCTCGAACCATCGACCCACAGGTTCCACCTCCACCTGCATAGAGGCTGTAGGGATGGACAGTCAGACAACTGGTCGTAGGTTGTAGAACCAACGTTAGAAATCCCCCCTCATTTACAATTTTTAAATCCAGGCTCAAAACACACCTGTTTACACTGGGATTTCCTACATTTTCATTGCATATACAGAGTTACATCGCCAATTGTCTTTTGATGTCATCTTGGTTGTTGATTTGTAAGTGTATTATCTTTAGTCAGTGCACTAACTACAACATTTTGGACAGTGCAGACTCTGTTTTCAATGTGCTCTTTTAATAAATATATTTGGCTTTGCCCAGAAACTGTACACAAAAAAACACTTTTCGTTTGTTTTATCGGAATTATTTGACTAACTAGTAAAATATGAGATGGGATGAACTTCTTTATCTGTACTAAAAAGGTCCATCAAGATTTAACTCAGTGAGAGGGTAAATCTTCCACATGACATATCAAAATTTCTTAACTATCAATGAAGCTGCTGCACCCATGAGGACAACAGCTAGTTTTACGTGGTTTAAAAAAACAAGTAAAATTCTTAAAGTGAATAAACATACTTGGTCATGCTAAAAATAGATTATATAATTATATCCCATTTGCCGGACAGACTCCAAGCTGCTTGCTAACAATTATAGCGGTATTATTCTCATTACACAGAGTAGCGTCGCTAGCTACCCTTCTTTGGCCTGATAAAATACTTACCGGCAGCGGCTATAAAGACAACCGTTTCCTCGCCATCCAACGCTTCCAACAACATCGTTCAATCGTCTGTAAAACTATTCAAGTGAAAAACTATATGAAGTGTTAGCTTTCTAAAGTGCCAAAGTTTGAAGCCCACTCATTTGTAAAGCACATGGGCCTCCCTATCCAAATGCCAAAATTCTGAAACGAGCTCTGTTGTCACACTGTTGACTGCTCCGTGTCGATATCACGCTCTTGCTTTCTTACTCTGTTGTTCCGGAATATTGTTTCTTTCTTTACCTTGTTCAATTTTTTGGAAATAAAGTCATCAGTAAAATAGTATCGTAAATATTCTTACTCGTAATTACTCTTGGTATTTTATGGCGATTAACAGAATAGAAATATGCATTGCTGTGTAATTTAAGAGACTTGTAGTCCGCCGTTAAATATCATTCCGGCATCTATTTCCGGCATTAGAAGCGGACACTGAAACCTGCTGTGTAACGCTCTAGTAGGGTAGCAGCAGACTGGTGGTTCTGTGACATTTTATGCGCATATATTTACAATGCCGGACTATTTAGGAGATGATCAGAGGAAAACTAAAGAAGAGGATAAGGAGGATGCTCCCATCAGAGGTAAGACCACCTAAAAAGTATAAAAATTAACGTATTTGCTAAGAAAGAAACGACATCATTAGCCACTTAGCTCATACGAATCCTATTCTTCAGAAGAAAAACTGCTGTCGTTGATGGTTGTATCAGCTTAAATTGTTAACCTTTGGAAATGTGTTAAGTTATTTTTTTTATGTTAGTAGCTGTTTTTGTTGCTCAAATCAAAAAACGAAGCTAGCGGGCCTCGGTCTGCATTTTCATTGACGTTATTTTCGTCCTCACAGCTCTGGATGAAGGAGACATCGCTTTGTTGAAAACATACGTGAGTAATTAAATGAAATAACTTACTATATAGCTTTAAATGTGCAGAATTTGGTCTGTACTATTATTGTGCTTGGCCTGTGTGATCAGGGTCAAAGCACCTACTCCAGACAGATCAAACAAGTGGAAGATGACATCCAGCAGCTTCTTAAGAAGATCAACGAGTTGACAGGTAGGCGATTAAACCTGTTAAGGTTTACATTAATAGGGTCATTTCTGACATGTGCTGGCTGTGCATCTATATTTAATGCACCATTTCTATTCATTCAGCTTTTTGGGGTTGTGCATTGTGAAATCATGGATATATATTGGCACAATTAAAATTGCATTGCGCATTTTTAAGTGGGGGCAAATAAAATCTGACCAAAAGCATTTCTGTTTGATATAATCCATAGGGATCAAGGAGTCTGACACAGGTCTGGCTCCACCGGCACTCTGGGATCTGGCTGCTGACAAACAGACTTTGCAAAGTGAACAGCCGCTGCAAGTAGCAAGGTAAATGAAATATTTGGTCATATTAGGTCTCCAATGTCTTGTTTTACACAACTAATTTCGGCATCTTACACACAAAGCTGCATGTGTAACCTAGCAGAACAGGGATTTCAAGAAAATCTGTAGAACTAGCACTGTTGACAGCACTGTTGATGCCATTTGACCAAGTGAACGTGTTTTTCTAAAGCCCCTTCCTATTTACAAAATATTTGTTTTATTTTACAGATGCACAAAGATTATCAATGCAGACTCTGAGGACCCGAAATACATAATCAATGTCAAACAGTTTGCAAAGTTCGTGGTGGACCTGAGCGATCAGGTGGCTCCTACTGACATTGAAGAGGGAATGAGAGTTGGGTGAGTTACGTAACTTGCCTTACGTTGGGTTTAAAGTGTCAGCTTTTCTTTTGAGTGAAACTACTTGCTAAGGTATATTTGTTCTTTCAGTGTTGACAGAAACAAATATCAGATTCATATTCCTCTGCCTCCCAAGATTGACCCAACAGTCACTATGATGCAGGTATGAATAGTTTCGGCAAATGGAAAGGTCTTTTATTTTTGAATGTATCTTTTGGGTTCTTATGAACAGAACAGACCTGGTGCTGTTTTGGTTTGAGGATTTTTTTGTACATTGAGAAACAATAACATATTCCATACAGTTTCTCAAATTAAAGAATTTTTTTTTTGTAGGTAGAGGAAAAGCCAGATGTGACTTACAGTGATGTTGGTGGATGTAAAGAGCAGATTGAGAAGCTCAGGGAAGTGGTTGAGACCCCCCTTCTTCACGTGAGTGTTAAAATTGACCCAATCATCGCCTTTCCACTTTGAATTTTTAATGTTCTTTTCTGCCACTCGCCAGCCTGAGCGGTTTGTCAACCTTGGTATCGAGCCTCCAAAAGGCGTGCTGCTGTTTGGGCCACCTGGCACAGGGAAAACCCTGTGTGCTCGCGCTGTGGCCAACCGCACAGATGCCTGCTTCATTAGAGTCATTGGCTCTGAGCTGGTGCAGAAATATGTGGGGGAGGTGAGTGTGAAGAATATTATAATTGCATTTATTCTATCGTATAAGGCCTTCTGAATGTGTAAATCTGTTGTAGGGAGCCAGGATGGTGCGTGAGCTGTTTGAGATGGCAAGGACCAAGAAGGCCTGTCTTATTTTCTTTGATGAAATTGATGCTATTGGAGGCAAGTCTGAACCCTTGTACTTACATCCTGCTTTAGAGATATTTGTCGCAATTAGCTAATAGTTTTCTTTCGGGTTTGAACACTTCAGGAGCTCGTTTTGATGATGGTGCTGGTGGAGACAATGAGGTCCAAAGGACTATGTTGGAACTCATCAATCAGCTGGATGGCTTTGACCCACGAGGCAACATTAAAGTTCTGATGGCTACCAATAGACCTGACACTCTTGACCCAGCCCTCATGAGACCTGGACGTCTAGACAGGAAGATTGAGTTCAGCCTACCTGATCTAGAGGTGAAAATCTACAAGATATATGCTCACAAATCTGATTGACGTTGCTTTTGTCATTATGAACCTTTGGCTTTCTTTGTTTTCATGTCACAGGGTCGCACACACATCTTTAAGATCCATGCTCGCTCTATGAGTGTGGAGAGGGATATTCGTTTCGAGCTGCTGGCTCGCCTGTGTCCCAATAGCACCGGTAAGCTAAACGGTCCCAGCCATTTTTTTTCTCCTGTCCGAATCCTCTGAATTCAGTGGCGTATTGCACGTCAACCACAACCTTTTTAGACTCTTCTAAAGCGAAAACTGAATATTTGCCCCATGACGAACATGTCCCCAGCATTTCCTTGAAAGTAGAGTTTGCTGTGTTTTTCAGGTGCGGAGATCCGCAGTGTGTGCACGGAGGCCGGCATGTTCGCCATCAGAGCCCGCAGGAAGATCGCAACCGAGAAAGACTTCCTTGAGGCTGTCAACAAAGTCATAAAGTCCTACGCCAAGTTCAGCGCCACCCCCAGATACATGACATACAACTAAGTGTGTGGCTTTTACTGTCAAAATTCATCGTTGTTCATTAAAGAAAACTTTATTCCTTGATTGAGCCTGGCCACTTGATTACTTGTAGCCACTTGTACTTGTCACGACTTAGGACAATTTTCCTTTCAGCAACAAAGGTGAAAAAGAATACTTTCCCCTAACCTCTCATTAACACAAGCTATGTGTGCGCCATGTGCTCCGCAGCCCAGCAAAACAAACCAGCTGCAAGAGACTGCTGGAAATTAAAAGGTGACCACTTTCTGCTGTATATAGCAAGTCAATAAAGACATTTTCCCAACCAGATTACCGGTAGGTTACTCTTTTGTTAATGCCTTAAAGAGTAATTCCATTATTTCTACTCAACTGTTAAATTGATAGATTATTTTGTATTAGTTACATTTTTTTCATACAAATATTGGAACATTCACAGTGGAAACTGATCTTTTCTGATAAACGGGATGTTGAGTTCAGCTCTGCTGTTTCTTAGCCAGACACAGTGTAAACACATCCAATGTATTATAGGGGTAATATTAACAATGACAAGGTGTACAGTACTAAATTGGTATTCAGACAGCAACATGAACACCGTAAAGCTAACAGTTAAGTTACAGCTGATCCGTTACAAACAAACATACAGGAGACTTTGTTCAAAATGATTGACGAACAAAATACCTATGTTGAAAGAGATCACAGGAGATTCAGTACATCTTCAACATAGAACTATGAAATCTCTTGGCAGGGAGAACTTACATAACAGCTTTTACAATCAGCTGTGCAGAAATTCACAGTGGTGAGGACGCCTGTTGGAAAATCCTGAGAATCTGACCGGATAAAAGCTTCCAAACTAGCTTGTATCTGCCTGTGCACCGACGCAAAGGTCAGACGCTGGATTCAACGGTTTGAGTTGCTTCCCAGTAAGAGTTCTGACATCTCAGCACTGCGTCATTAATGGTTGGGAACACCGTCTGCTCCGTCACCAGCCCGGTGAAGAACTCTAAGGCATCGAGTTGAGACAGTAGGATTCCTAAAAGGCAGAAGGACACATCCAACACAACAGAAGTTAGTTCATAGTTCACTGCTTTGAATTTATTGTGAGCCATTCTTGACCTGTACATGTACATATTTAGCAAATCAAAGTGAAACAAGCCCTTTCATTGATTCATTTGTTGCTAGCATACACATTCTATGGGCACTAATAAAAATACAATAAATGTCCCACTTCTGTTTTTATTAGACTGATTTGACAGGGATGCAATCGTCTGGCGCACTAGATGACCTCATTACAATTTTGGCCTTTCAAATTTACTAAAAAAAACCTTGAACAATGACAAGTTATTTATTGATTACTACAATAACCAATTCAGTTGAAGAGGTACCTTAAAAATGGGGAAAAAACAATCATCCAGGCCAGTAAGTGTAGGCTAGTAAAGCTAGGATAAGCTTCGTATTTTTTCCACAGCAGGAATATTTGGAAGAAAAACTTTACTTACTGCTGCAGCCAGCTATGACCACATTTATGTCAACACCTGCATATTCCTTGATGACCTGCGGAGAAAGTGAGCGAGTGACCAAATTCCTGAACATCAACGATCACAAATGCATTCCTGAGTGTGCGGCTGAACCTGTTTGATGGCTTTAGCTCCCACAGAGTCAATGAAGCAAACCAGCGTCCAGTCCAGAATGATAGAGTGGACGGGCCCAAAGCCCTCCCCTGAGTCTGACGCAAGTGCATCCTCAACCTGGCTGTTCCCATTCTCCTCCAATATGTGGTTAGGTGACAGAGTATTGGATGTCTCACTTTGCTCTGTTAACTGGCCAAAAAGTATAGCACAATCTCATCTGCATATCTGGAGCATCGACAAAGTCTATGTATGCCTTTACCTGGGCACGCCTTTTCAGCGATGGGGTGCTGTGTTTTTTCAAGGTTTTTCTCTTGGCCTGTAACAGTTCAGGGTTTACACCCGTCTGGAAACACATGAGGCAGCAGTAATGTCACTTAAACCTGTTCGTATCCTTTTTAGCATCTCTGTTATAGTAAACCTGTGACATTTATTTCTACTGATATTTAAAGACAGTGGATCCTTCAACAATTACACAGCATTAGTCATCTAACACAAACCACATGTTCCTGTCTGGATACTGATCCGATGGCTTAACTATCATAAGACTATCCCGTGTCTGGTGATTGGATTATAAAGTAAGTTTGACGACTCGGAAGCTCCAACCCTCACAAGCCCCATCAAAGACAGGAGCTCCGGGACCATACATGACATTCAGATTTTTTAATTTTATTGATTTCCCAAATTAGTTCAAATCTTAGCAGCCCCAGATTGTGATAGTTCTGGTTTGTTTGGTAACATTGATCTTTACTGCTGTGACTAATGAACTCTTGGTAAGCAGAGACACAAGGGGTGGAATTACCTTCTCTTTCAGAGTAGTAACATAAAGGTCGCTGTTAGCGAAGTAGATTGGTGAGCTGAAGTGGAAAATCTTGATCCCCTCATATTCGACAGCCTGGCAGCAAAATCAACAGGCGGAACTTTAGACCGATTCAGCGTGACTCTCACAGGTTGTGGTCAGACAAGCTCACCTCTTCATATTCGACATCAAAGTGCAAACCAGTGCCAGGAATGTGTCCCAGAATGGCAGATTCAGGGCTGGAAAACAAAAATAAACTTCTTACCGTATATTCATGTTTATGATGAGCACCACCACTACATTTTATTTCCTTTAGGAAGGGGGGGGGGTGGTAACTGATAACACACCTTTTATCTCAATAGTACCTTTGTGTTCTGTAGATGACTGTCATTAAGGCGAATGTGATGGCTACCAGAAGACCATAATCCAGCCCCAATAACACCGATGCTACAAAGGCTACTAGCCAGATGGCCTGAGGGAGTAAAACAGGAAGTAGATCTGTAAAAATCCTTATTAACAGATGTAGTTGCTAAGGAGTTTTTGCTGATTAACAGATGCGGTCATAAACAGACGGACGCAGACCAACCAGTTCGATTTTGCTGATCCTCCACAGAACAGAAATGTCTTTGAACTGTTTGAACATTCCCACAAGGTTCACGATGATGATGGCTGCCAATGCAGTCTGTGGCCAAAAAAAACCAAAGAAGCGTTTTAGAAAAGCAGCTTGTTTCCCCCATAGTGGGACTTCCACTTAGAACTACTGCTCCAAACTAGTAGATCATCTTCACTGAGTTGGTTTGCCACAGTATTCTGCTCGTCTTCTATTTGAAGTGAAAGGATCGCTCACGGAGGCAGCAGATTATAGACTATATTTCCGATCAGAATCAAGTCACATGGAGCGAGATCTGAGTTGTCTTCCTTTAATGGAGGTTGTTCAACTTAAAAACAAGCAGCTCATTTGCCCACATAGAGTGAATTACATCCACAGTATTGTGCGTGCGTGTATGGTGGCATAACACAGTAAGCTGAAAGCCTCTTGGCCTCGATCATCACCTACGATCTTCGGAAGATCAAAATTCCTCCTGGAATCAAGAGAATCATCATGGGATCTTTCTTGGCCCGTTATTAATATTTCATGAATATGTCATTACAATCCATTCATGACTTTGAGTTACGACACTGAGCTTCCGAATTGCATCATCGGCACTACCTACCTGAGGCAGTGGCTGGAAGACAAAGCCAATGGCCACTATGACCAGAAGCACCACGATAGATGACAGCAGTCCGGCAATCTGAAAGATGAACATAGCAACAACTCTGTCTCGCTTTCGTAAAGAGAGTCAGGTGGATGCGCTGATCTTGCTTGGTACCTGTGTTTTGCCACCAGTGCTCTCCTGCACCAGGCTCCTCGACATTGAACAAGTGATGGCAAAGGTTTGGAAGAAAGAACTGATGAAGTTACAGAGACCAAGAGCAATCAGTTCCTGGAATAAAAACATGCCGCTTAGTGGTACAGCAGTTGCATTAGATCCAGGTTTGATGCCCAACATATCATTCCATAACATTCAGGATAGAACAAGAAAGGTTAATATAGAGAGATTATGATATCATGACCCCCCCCCATATCCATCTACAGGTATCACTGACTTCATAGCTGTACGCTGACCTGCTGACCTCTGACCCCGTTGACCCACTCAATGCTTACACTGACATCTTGTAATGTATTTGCATGATTTATGCTGATTCTCTCCTCTACCTAGAGACAATTTTGATTGTAACAGATGCTATATAAATAAAGAACAAAGATCATGTCAAAACTGAAACCAAAATATTGGCAGCTTTATTCTTGAAAGCCTCATTAATGCAACTTTTCTTTCTGTTCTGTTATTCCATAATGTTCAGAAGCAGCAGCCTGACACTTGTTCGCCACAGTAATGAAAAATAAACGACGTTTTCACTTTCTGGGCATTTATTTATGCATGTTCTACTCAACCTAGAAAATGCCAAGGTGGAAGCGGGATATCGGGGAAATATTCTCTTGCACCAACATTCCCACCAAGACCACAGTGGCTAGCATAATTCTAAAATGGAGCGCATTTTGGGACAACCAGAGTCATGACTTGAACCCAGACGGCTCTATAAAAGTGCCGAGAGACCATTTTGATTGTAACAGAAGCTGTATAAATTAAGATTGGATTTTTATCTGATATAGAAAAGATGTAAATGTACCCATATCTACTCCAAATGTTACAATGTTTTGCTTTCACCGATAATGTTTAATGTTTCAAAGGTGAAATGTCTCACTTGCTGCCCTCTATCATCATCACACACACTCTCGCTGACCTGGTTGCCGTCCACACTGTAGCCATGCTTCAAGGCGAAGATCTTGGAAAGAGAGATGCCCATTGAGAATCCCACAATCGCTACAGCAAAGGAGTCTGCGAGCAAATGTGGCATCAGAGAGAACTCTGGGATTGTGGGAGGGAGAAGCCTAACAACACATGAGAAACGAATGAAGAAAAAGAATAAGGGGAAGAAAAAAGTGGAACTTTGGTAGCAGCCTACCCAGTTGGAATATTCCCGATTACATCCACATTATAGTCGCTCGATAATGACAGACCGTAGGAGATTCCAGTCGACACAATGACGATGACCATTTCTCCAGGAATGGGTATGGGCAGTTTCTTTTTGAAGCGTTCATTGAGGTCTTTGATCACATACAGGACGATGAGACACACAAGACCCAAGATGACAGTGGCCACATTGGTGCTAGTGATGTCACCGACCACTGCCGTGAAGCTCTGGGACGATTCAGGACAGTGTTGCATTTTATCATACGGTTATTCATCTAAAAAGTAGACAAGATCCGAGAAGGATAGGAAGGTTTCTGCTTTGAACTCACGTAAATAGCAGACAAGGGTCCACTGAAGCGTCGCGTTCTCACCCCCAGCAGGTATTTTAACTGGGAGACACAAACGTGAATGGAGGCTGCCGTGGTGAAGCCCCGGATCAAGGGCTCTGTAAGATAAATAGCCACAAAGCCGAACCTAAGAAGGCCAAAGGCCAACTGTTACAGAAGAAAACAGAAAGAGGAGAGTTTTGTTTTGAGAACATCAGTTGGAGCGTGGCTGCGGCAACCGTTCACCACACGTCCACCGGATAAATGTTAATTTGGTGGTTTGAGAAGGAACGTGAGGCAGCATCAACAGTTTTCCATGCTGGATGGGTGGAACATTCTGAGACCGACCTGAATTAGTCCCACCAGGGTTGTGAGCACGACGGCCACCTGTACCCGTCTGGTATCCCGTGCTGTTTTGTCCAGGATTAAAGAAGAGTTGGTACCATTGGCATCCAGGATATAAAACATTGAATCAGGGGCCTCCCTCATTGCAACACCACCAATCATCAGACTTATCACTGCAAAGGTACCTGCAAACACACAAACACAGTTCTTACATCTTATCAAAGCTAAATTATTGTAAGAAACGCCTATCTCAGGCTTAGCTGCCTGTGGGATTTACAGTGAGTCCTGTGTATTTTATATGATTCTCTTGTAATGTATGTATCTAGAGCCGTCTACACAGCCCTCAGCCGGATCAATCCACGCAAGGCTGCTGGTCCTGATGGCATCCCTGGACGTGTGCTCAGGGCATGCGCAGAACAGCTCGCCGGGATTTTTACGGACATCTTCAATCTGTCCCTCGCCCACGCAGTGGTCCCGTCTTGCTTCAAGGCCACAACTATCGTCCCAGTTCCGAAGCATTCCAGACCAACCTGCCTCAATGACTACCGCCCGGTAGCACTCACCCCCATCATCATGAAGTGCTTCGAGCGACTGGTCCTGGCTCACCTGAAGGACTGCCTCCCAACCACACTCGATCCACACCAGTTTGCCTACCGCAGCAACAGGAGCATAGATGATGCAGTCTCCATAGCACTGCACTCTGTGCTCACACACCTGGACAACACGAACACCTATGCACGATTGCTGTTTGCTGACTTCAGCTCAGCTTTCAACACCGTCGTCCCCTCCAAGCTGATCACCAAACTTGGAGACCTGGGCATCAACCCCTCCCTCTGCAACTGGACTCTGGACTTCCCGACCGACAGACCACAGCGTGTTAGGTCAGGTCACAGCTGCTCCACCACCATCACACTCAGCACCGGTGTGCCACAAGGCTGTGTGCTGAGCCCGTTCCTCTACTCTCTATTCACCCACGACTGCAGACCTGTACATGGATCCAACTCCATCATCAAGTTTGCAGACGACACAACGGTGATCGGTCTCATCAGCAACAACGACGAGACAGCCTACAGAGAGGAGGTAGAGCGCCTGACCACATGGTGCGCTAACAATAACTTGGTCCTCAACACCAGCAAGACCAAGGAGCTCATCGTGGACTTCAGGAAAGCAAGAGGAGGCACACAGGACCCCATCCACATCAACGGGATGGCCGTCGAGCGTGTCTCCAGCTTCAAGTTCCTGGGGACCCACATCTCAGAGGACCTGTCCTGGACCACAAACACCTCCAGCATCATCAAGAAGGCTCACCAGCGCCTCTTCTTCCTGAGGACACTGAGGAAGAACCAGCTATCCTCGGCTGTCCTGGTGAACTTCTATCGCTGTGCGATAGAAAGCATCCTGACCAACTGCGTGTCAGTCTGGTATGGAAGCTGCACTATCGCTGAGCACAAGGCCTTGCAGAGGGTGGTGAAAACTGCCCAACGCATCACAAGGACTACACTCCCTGCCATCGGAGATGTCCAGAGGAAGCGCTGCCTGCATCGAGCACGCAGCATACTCAAGGACTCCTCCCACCCCGCCCACAGACTATTTTCCCTCCTGCCCTCCGGGAGGCGCTACAGAACCCTCAGGACTCGGACCAGTAGACTGAGGAACAGCTTCTTCCCCAGAGCGGTGTCCCTGTTGAACTCCTGCTGACCCTTACACACTCCACACCTCACTACACTACAGCAGTCTACACAACAACTCACTAGCTTAGTAACCAATGTAGCTACTGCTACTAAACCTGTCCTGCGCACTCATGCACTTTATCATCTGTATCTGTATACACGTAATTTATAATTTGCACATCTCCTCTATCTTATGTAAATAGCTAAATAGCTCCTGCACTTATAGTCCTAGGCATTTAATGTAAACACCATCTGTAAAATATGTTTATAGCACAACCCGGTAAACAATTGTAAAATAACCGCCATACTGTATTTATTAAGTTATTATCCTCACTTGCTGCTTCTTTTGCACTTCTGGTTAGATGCTAAACTGCATTTTGTTGCTCTGTACCTGTACATGTGCAATAACAATAAAGTTGAATCTAATCTAATCTAATCTAAACTGTGCTTGAGCTGTAACCGAGCCTTTCCCTTGCCATTTGACTATTTATAGAAGGCATGTTTGAAGCAGACACACAGCGATTCACCTTCATGTTAGAGATAGACTTATCCACAGGAGTGTTTTACTTGTTTCTGTTATATTATGTTTCAGTTTTGCTTCTAATTGGAATTGAAATAAGTGTCATTTTTTTTACACTTATTTCACAAGTCACCAGGACCATTTGTCATGTGGCCTAAAAGGATAATGGGGGGGGTTCACAGATCTATTCCTGGTGCAGATTTTGGAAAGCAGCATGCTCTCTGGAAAAAGAAAAAAGAAAAAAAAAACAGTGGACATTGTCTCTCTCTGAGCAAAGTCGAGTCTTGTTTCGGGGCAAATGCTATTCATATTTGCGTTAGTCAATGCACACTCGCCTCTCTATCACTGAAATCAACTAGCGACAGGAAAAACTGGCTTTTCAGCCACCAATTTACCATCCAGAACATGCAGTCAAGTACTGTCTGTTTCCAACTGGTGGCTTCTTTGCTAACCTGTTATGGTCATCCTACTATCCCATTACAGTAAATACCATTTCATGTTAGTTTATTGGGATCTGGTTACACACTTGTCATTTAGACACTCTTTTCCTTTTGTCAGACACCATAATGTGAGAATTATGGACTGATTTTACTGCAGCGTGAACGTGAACAAAGCTCAATCAGCCAGTTACTCTAATGTCCTCACAAGCTGCTAAAGTTTAAGCCATCTCCAGGTGAAACCTTTGGCAGATGCAGTGATGCCTGCAGCTTTTTACTCATGGCAAATCAGCTCTTTGCTTAATGCAGATAGTCTTTTTGCTACACAAAACATTGTGTGTACCCTCATCTTTAGTTTGGTAGAATGACAACTTTAAAACACAAGTTCCTGTAAATAGTATAAGTATCCTATTTTCTAGAGAATTTAAAATCTGAAAATTGAACACAGGTTTTTAGAGCTTAAAGTTTTTAATGCCAGTTAACCCATAATTATTGAGTTTAGCTATATTTTAGCCATTTAATGTAATATATGGTAAAGGAGTCAAGTAGTTAGTGTGTTCTTTATACAGTACCACCTATACTTGTTGAATACAGCCTCCAAATCACACATTTTGCAAGTTCCTGATTTTTTTTTTTCTTTTACCACAGTACACATCAACTTCCTGGAAATTTACAACGGTGGCATCCAAAATTCCACAGTGGGCCTCGGAATGAAATGGTTTCCAGTATACATTACATGTAGGGAATCACATATAATGACATTTCTTTGGAGATGAAAGTATGATGAGATAGATAGATAGATAGATAGATAGATAGATAGATAGATAGATAGATAGATAGATAGATAGATAGATAGATAGATAGATAGATAGATAGATATAAAACATGTTCATTATGTTTGTTAGTTTTATTTACTAATAATATTCTTATTTTAAAATACATATTTTTTACTATCACCATTACCATACATCTTATTTTATAGTCAACTTTCAAGTATCTCAAGGTCACCTTACAAGGTTCTGTTACCTTTGGAGGCTCGATTCATTTTGAGTGCCTAATCAGTTATTGAAAACTGTAGACTAAATGCAGGCCAAGAGAAGAAAGAGAAATTTGGGATGTTCCCCTATTTCAATTCAATTACAAAAGAGTAAAACATCAAAAAGGTCAGGAGTTAAATGAATTTGTTGAGTTGTCACGTCAACATGAGGTCAGAAAAGGCTGATCTGCTTATTAGACACTGTACATTCTGCAGCCAAGCAGAATTCTTTTATAATTATGAGATCCTGTTTTTTATTAGTTCTATTCAGGGGGTTAGGATGTGATTAAAAGTAATGTTTTAAACTCAGTTTCTTACCAATGGATATGTGTCTGGATGTACCAAAGAACATGTAGAGCATTACTGGGTAGAATGAGGAATACAGACCATAAACAGGAGGCACAGCAGCTAGCATTGCATAGGCGAGACCTACAGAGAAAAAGACCAAGGGAGAGGTAAATAAACTGTTTCTGTGTCGTAATCTCAAGAGCCTCTGAGATATCCAAACAGACCCAGTGTGAAGCTGGTTAAGTAAAGCAGCAGTTTTATTGAGCCCAGCTGGCGGGGCTGGGACCAGTCATTAAAAGCAACATTTTCCCACTACGATCAGTGTTTGTAGAACACTCACCTTGTGGGAGCTGCACAACTCCTGTGCTCAGACCAGAGACCACATCAGAAAACAAATACTGTTTGACTGGGTAGGATGGCAGCCATTTCAGAATGGGCAGGAAGTTCAGAACTGTTGCTTTAGCCTTCTCTGAAGAGCACCTATGCAAGGAACAAAGGGTTTATAAAAACAGATATTAGGGTTAAACACTACAGATTCTATGTGCATCATCAATTGTTTATTTGTATCTGTGTCTAAAATAACCTGAATTTACTTTTAAGGGCAGTTAAGGGATTCAATTAATTACAAGAATAAATTCAAAAATCCACCCTAGAGCCAATCTAAAGAATGTTTTTCAGAATATTGTGTTAAGTTGTCTTTATTTATGCTCCCTAATCACTTGTATAGCCAAAACACTGACATCTTTATGGATAAACATTGGGGGAAAATACACTTCTTTCAGCAATTTCCTTGGGAAAATGGAAAATCTGACTCGAGTCTGACAGAAGGAATTATAATAAGTTAAAGCATAACCGATTACGCAACATTCAGGCTTTTTTTTACATGCTCAAATCTGTAATATATTTTATCGTGAGGCACTCTGGGTGAAGAGTGCCAGTTCAAATCAAAAACCTGTACAATAAACGTTCCACACTGAAAATTAGGGCACAACTTCCATTACTAAATATTTAAGGGCGACTGAATTCGAACAATGAGAACAACTGATTCAAACCAAATTGTTGGGGGCCATTCATTTAAGTTATTCCGTGTCACAGTAACCAGAGAACAAGGACAATTCAAACTTACTGGAAATGTTTAAGAAGCCTCTTCCAGAGTGTGGTGGACTTGAGTCTGTGGTGCAATAGCTGCGACCGGAGGAAAGCTTCATCATAAACCGGCCGCTCAATCCTGTACATCAACTGAGATTCTGAATCCTCTTCTTCCATAGCAGGAACCGGAGTGCCAACTTGTTTTTTTTGAAGAATAAAATTTTCTTCTATGTCATTTCTCTGATGGATTCAAATGCAATCTAAATAAGGAAACAGCAGAAAACAAATGTCTTAAAATGTTGGTTTCTGTGCGCAATTTAATTGTGTATAATTTACTTTTATGATTAATATTCTAGGTAGGTATCAGAGATACATGTCATTTGTTACGTTCTAATTTATGTACATAACTATATGTCATATAGATGTTCTGACGATTCGGATTAGATCATCAAGACACTTTTAGAGAAAGATGTGAATTGCTAACAAGAAAGAACCTCAAAAACTTTGAGGTTGATACTGGTAAAAATACAAGGTTACGCACTATAGAGGTAGAGGTTGCTTTATGATCAAAGCCCACTGGCATTGATCATAAAGTAATACATGTAAGTCGATGTGCAGTTTACGTTGCATATAGATGGTCGTAATGGATAATACCTTTGATTAGAGTTTATTGCTATTAAAGTCAGTGTGCATCAAAACTGATGTACTGTTACTAATGTAATGTAAATGACATTATTGGTACGAGTTTGAATGTGATGAACTACCCACAGTGAAAAGGGAGGCTTCTTTTATAGCTCCCAGAATTACTGCTCACACTAACTGTTTTAAAGGTAGATCTTTTACCTCGGTGCAATCGCAGCTCCGTTCTTAAGATGATGCCGGCTTAATTTCCAAAGACGACATTCAGAGTCGCCCCAACAGGACAGATAGCAACTAATGTTAATGACAGCGCAGAGATCGCATGGCGACAGGATTCTTAAGTAAAATTCTTACGCATGCGCTCTCTGTGTTTCGTTGCGCGAACACACGCGCGCACACGCGCGCGCTCACACACGTATATTTATATATTTATCATAATTCTATTTCAATAAAAAATTAAACATGCAGTTTAGCGTGTTTTTTAAATGAAGAATAAAAATAAATAGTAGCAAGAGAACTTTAGAACGCACTCATATCACTTAAGTAATCCATAAGGTTTCGGAACGGTTATTTATACTAAAGAAAATAGTTTTTTGGGTTTTAATAAAACGTCGAAGTGAGCGTTTTGTGCTACTCGAGCATCACCGGTAGATAGATAAAGAAAACGGAAATGTCGCACTATGACGCAATGAGGTCGCGGGACTCCGTGGTGGTTTCCGGGATTAAGTTCCCCATCCGTACCAAGTTTGAAAATGATAGTGTAAAGCTAAACCCTTTTCTTGCATCTTATCAAATTTTAGGATAACCTAAGTTGTTGCCCAATACAGCAATGCCGAGATCTCAAAGTGGGATTTTGTACGTACCGCTCCGCCAGCGGCACATATTGTTACGTGCCACTATTTTAGTGTCATTACACGTGTCATCCCTCTTTAATTTAGTGGCACGTGCCTGTCTGTGCCTCAAACGCCTGTTTTTTTGTTTTTACTTTGAGGATATTTTGATGTCATTTAATGAACAATTTGGACTTTCTAATGTGGACAGTTTCTTTTTTTCTTTTTTGGTATGCTTCGTTTGTTCTAGTGGTACATGCCATGTATTGATCTCTAGTGCACCGTACCGATCTTACAAATTTCGAAACGCCATTCTTTCATTCACTACTTTTATCGTCTTGGCTGGGGCAAAGCACTTAAAAGCTGCCAAATACTGCCCCCTTCTGGAAGAAGAGGTATCCGCATTTAATAACAATAGCTTGCAATACAACATAATACAATGTTAATGGGTCAGACAGCGGTACGACGAGAGGGTAGCAATATTTATTGTGCATTATTGTCCACATTATAAAGTCCAAAATGTTCTTGAAATAACAAACCATCCCCAAAGTTGATTAAATATCTAGAGGCATGTGATATACAGACAGGTAGGTGCTGCTAAAATGCTGCTAAGATTGTCACTTTGAGACACGGTCTCACGCCCACATCCCACTATGGAATGTCGGCGTCTCTCGCCTAATACATTCAAGGTGTAATAATAGAAAATGCAATCAGTCATCACAATGACTGATTGCATCACAATGACATGGTTCCAACACCATCATCAAGTTTGCAGATGACACCACGGTGATTGGCCTCATCAAGGATAAGGATGAGTCAGCTTACAGGGAGGAGGTGGACCGCTTAGCTACGTGGTGCCACAACAACAACCTGCTGCTCAACACCAATAAAACCAAAGAACTCGTCCTGGACTTCAGGAGGAAGACGGACATCCACCCATCCACATCAACAGAGCAGCGGTGGAGCGTGTGTCCAGCTTCAAATTCCTGGGGATCCACCTCTCACAGGACCTCACCTGGACGACTAACTGCTCCAGTTTGGTGAAGAAGGCTCACCAGCGTCTCTTCTTCCTGAGGACTCTGAAGAAACACCACCTCTCTTCAGACATCCTGGTGAACTTCTATCGCTGCACCATCGAGAGCATCCTTACCAGCTGTATTATGGTCTAGTATGGGAACTGCTCTCCCTCAGACCGGAAGGCATTGCAGAAGGTGGTGAAGACCGCCCAGCGAATAGCTGGAGCTTCTCTTCCTGCCATTGAGGACATATACAGGAGGCGCTGTCACAGGAGGGCCAAGAAGGTCACTAAAGACTCCTGTCACCCAGCGCATGGACTGTTTACCCTCATGCCCTCTGGGGGGCGCTACAGGAGCCTCTGGACAAAACCCACCAGGTTCAGAAACAGCTTCTTCCCCACTGCTGAACTCTGACCCCTCTCACTTTACCTCCCTTCAGGCACAATAACCCCGTCTGGACTGACTGATTGTACATTCACTCTATTTGCACTGATTACATCTGTTACAATAATTGCACTATTTACATCTGTTATTTGCACTATTTACATCTGTTATTTGCACTACCCACTTCCGGTTACTTGCACTGCTTTCCATACTGTGCACATTCTTACCATATTTTATCATTATTGTATAGGTAAAACATTGACCCTGTAGGAAATTCAGCACCATACAGCCTGTATATATTTTTTTTCTTGGTTGCAATGACTTTATATACCCTTTACATATCTGTGAACTCTGTAAATACAAACATATAGATTGATATCATAAACATATTCATTGTGTGTATATATTGTATATACCCGTCACAGTTTTATTCGCTACTTAAGCACTTCTGGTTAGATGCTAACTGCATTTCGTTGCCTTGTACTTGTGACATGTGTAATGACAATAAAGTTGAATCTAATCTACTCTAATCTAATCTAACAATGCTTGAGTGATAGTGAATTATTTTATATTGTCAGTGTTCTGGGATGAACATGCACATACATGATATCTACAACATAACAAAACATGGAAGGTATTCTAGTTGTAGGGGAAGGTGCCAGAACACCTCCAGAGCATTGCCCAGGTACCCTTGAGCAAGGTACCGATCTCACAAATGTTCATAGAGGGCCTTGCGATGAACTGGCGAATCATCCAGGGGTGGACCCTGCGTTCGGCCACTGTGTAACCTCCCCGTGCCCCGGAAAGGGATGAAGCGGTTAAGAAGACGGGACGGGACCACATAACTTTGGACTAAAATAAAAAAGTATTGGGGGGAAATCCATGTTCTGCTGCAGACCACATTCTGCATTTAACCCTGCTTTTACGCTCTGTTTCCTTTAGAACAGGGGTGTCAAACTCATTTTAGCTCAAGGGCCACATAGAGCAACATGAAAATTCTGCGGACAGAGAACACACAATGTCTCAGTGATTCACAGAACCAAAACAGTATCCCAAACCACAGAACTATATCAGGGTGACATTTCTCAGGCGGAAATGTAGATAAAAATGATAAAACTCTGTTGCCCAAAAAACTGCAAGAACCACAGTCACAAATCAAGAATAGGCTAAATATACAAATAAAATAAATTAAAAACAATAGCACATCAACATATAAACAAAAAGCTGTAGTCTGACCTCAGTGTATCCAAAATAGTGCAAGCATAACATCACTATGAATCATAAATCATTTCAATTTATTTGAAAGTTCTGATGTCCATGCTTTCATCAATTGCAACTGAAAAAGCAAGAAAAGCCTTGACTTTGTTTTTTAACTGGCTGTCCAAATCCACTGAAAGATCAGAAATCCTGTCTGCGATGGTGTTTCTTGTCAGGCTGATATTTGCAAAAGCCTGTCGCTTTTCAGGGCACACGATCTCCGCTGCCGTCACCATGCATGTTTTTATTAATTCGCCCTCACTAAATGGTTTTGAAGCCACCACGATTTCTTTAGCAATGAGATAACTAGCTTTGACCACTGATGTCTCGGCTGTGAGTAAAAACGGACTGGTGTTTCTTCAGACTAGACAACAGTTCATCCACCTTCTCTTTTCTCCACTGTCCTTGAAAGTTATCATATTTGAAAACTCACATAGTGGCGACGAAGGTTATATTCTTTTAGCACTGCAACGTGTGAACACAACAAACATACTGCTTTCCCATTCACTTCCGTGAAAAAATAGGAGGATGACCATCTTTCTTGAAATACTCTGCACTCGGTGTCTATTTTTCTCTTTTTTGACAGCGACATTTTGGGGCAGTGAGGGTGAAAAGCATAAAATGCTAAAAGTAGAAACCGTAATAAATCGCGCGGGCAAAACACACAAGAGCTCATCTGATTGGCTCTTGTTTGACCTACTTGCTCTGCCCCGGTAAAAACAGGTTGCTTGCTTAACATAATTGCTATTGCACTATCCAATGGATGCATTTAGAACAGCAGTTGATTAAAAAATGTAAATTCATCTTTATACTTTACATAATCCTCTCTCGGGCCGGATTAAACCCTGTTGCGGGCCTGATCCGGCCCGCGGGCCGTACGTTTGACATCTCTGCTTTGGAGGGTCACAAGAATCAAGTAACAGGCAACTGTATGTTTAAACACGACATAAAAACAAGTACAAAATCAACACATACATACATACATACATACATACATACATACATACATACATACATACATACAAATGTAATGTTAGCCCTGTATTTTGAGTCTGTAAGTATGACCAATTATGTAAACTTTAATACCAGGTGTAAAAAAAGAAGAAAAGAACCTTTAAGTCAAGAGGTTAGAGGTTAGTTTGTAGGGTGGACTGCAGGTTAATTGAGATCTGAAGACTCCTGCCCCTTCTGTTTATTATTATCAGAAATATTTCCGTCACTATTATCAATGGCAACCACAAAAACAGCAGCAAAAGTGATCATGATAATAATTACAGCAATGTGTTATCACCAGTTTACAGTTTTACAGTTATCTCAGATGCATGTCTAATTTGTGTGTTCATGCTTTCATGCTTTGTGTGGGCTTTTTATTTTTTTTAATTTTACATATTTTTAAGCCCAATGACAACTTGCTGCAAGTTCACTACTGGTGATAAAACAGTATAGCATTGTGCTCTCTTTAATACGTCTTCCAAATATTGTTCCAGCACCAGCGTTGCATGGTTGGGAACATTTTCCACTTCTTATTGTGCTTTGATTTATTTGTTTTTCTATTGGTCTTTGCATTGTAGTCATCGCTAAGTAATAGAACAGATAAGGTCAAACGGGCTGCCAGAAATAACAATCAAGTACATTGAATTCATCTTCTAGAAGAAAACATACATCCTCTTTACCCAGAAAGGCGTTCATGTGATGTGTTATGTGAGAATAATCATTCTATTGTTATCGTTTAAATGCATTTGTATGTTTAGCACCTAAGTAGATGAAGAAGAAACAGATTGTTTTTCACTTCTCTTGATTTAGTACACTTGGGAGGAGGTGAAATTCCACATGGATAACGAGCTGATGTGAATAAAGGAAGGAGGTTTGCAGAGGAGCAGCAGAGCGACGGAGGGTGTTCTAGAGTGAACTGTTGCTCGCTCTCCCTCGCAAGGCTAACTGTGTCTGTGTCTTTTGTTGACTCTGTTTCAACTTTAACAGTTACCATCATGAACATTAAAAGGCCCTGCCTAAACACTAACTCATGTCTGAATGTTTTACTGTCTCACGCTGTAGTGGCAATCAGAGGAAACTAAGGATGGTAACAAAAATGACAGAAAATCATTCTAAACAGTTATATAGTATGTGTTGTTGGAATTAGTCTTTAAGTATGTATTTTCCAGTTTTCAGTATTCATGGTCAAAAAACTCATTTTGAAAGGATTGCAAGTGGTTGACATAACCATGGGACCCTCCCACTTTGTATATTCTGGGTCTAAAGGTTCCTGAACTTAATGTTGCTTCATAAGAGAATAAAGTTTGCCTCCTTCTCAAACACTGCAGCAGAATACAGCATGGTCAGTGACATGCAAGAGATGCAGTCTCTTTCTCTGAGAAAGTCACTTCTCGCAGTGGTCTGTAACTTCTGGAGGATCTTCATTTTGAACAATTCTAAAGATATTTAAGGCCCATCGTTAATCAGGTACCTGTCATTTAACACTGGTGTTTGATTATCATTTTAAGAGTGATCAAACTAATTATAATTAAGAATTGATGATAGACAAAGCAGCCGAGCCCTACATGTACTTTATTAGTAGTATTTAATGCTATCTGTGTTGTATTATCAAAAAGATTAGCAAATAGCTTTTGTCTGCCGACATTATCTTCACATTATGGTTGCCACTATTTATTGCCTCTGACGGGTTTAAAGTCTCTGCCATCAAAATGCCTTTCAGCTGCCTCGCGTGTTTATTGTACACAAGCACGATACTGAGCGATTTGTTGTTGTTCCAGTACACTCTCTAGCCTGGATAATGTTTGACAGAAAACATACAAAAATCTCCAGCGTTGTTTTACATTGGAAGTGGGGGGTTTTAGTAACAATATGAACAATTCAGTATCGGCCAGATTTCACTTTGCTGTTTATATTTCAGTGACCTCCTGACTGATCTGAACATGCTGTGATCACATCCTGTTTAATTATTTATTCGTCACTATAAAAAAATATATATGAGGTTCCCCCCTGACAATTGCTAATGTACACAACACAGTAAAAACACAACTGTAGTTATTGTGCATATAATATGAATGTATGTTTTGAAAATCCATAAATGATTTACTTTAACCTGGACAAGTCTGATTCTGTCATAAATAATCGCCAGAATTTATTACTTTAACTGAATGAATAATCCTCTGAGGTGATATTGTAGGATAGAGCTCAATATTTTGTGTATTTTTTAACTCGGTATTTAAAGGTATTTAAAGGTATTACGGTATTTATTCCTTCAAGAGAAGACATGACTGCATAAGCTCTATATTCAGGTAGTGGGCAGCAGGTCAGACTGATTACTCACTATAAGGGTGGCTTGAAAATGGTCAACATCTCTTGTTTGTCCAGGAAAGTGAAATTCAATCATACTTTCTTTCGGGTTAGGATTATCCCACCAAATCCCATCTAGGAGAAATAATTGTTTTGGTCACTACATGCTGTACAAGATACATGTAATATATATGAATAATGAAGAAATGTAGTCATTACCAGAGAGGTGAAAATTGTGTTTAAGTTGCTGTGGACAAGTGCTTAGAGCGTTTCAGGTTTTTCTAACCTTGCTGAAAGGCACCTCAGCAGGGCTCTGAAAACATCTCATCACTTCTCCGACTACTACTTTGCAATTTCTGGTCCACAACTGGGAACCTTACAAAGAAATCCTCTGGCTTCCAGCCCAATCCCTCACAGACTCACATAATGCTGCTTGGTGTCTCAGTTTTATGTTGACTAATTTTGTATCACCTGCCTGATTATTCTTTTTATGTCTTTATATTTTAATTTTTGCAGATGGCGCACCTCTAACCACATTTTACACATTTGTACAATTAATATAAAGGCTCTCCATCTTAACAATGGGAAAATTATTGAATGGAAATGGGCCACATAGTAAGAAATTTACAGTGTTTGCGGGAAGATCGTAAAAGATCAATGCTGATTGATGTTGGGATTCAAATGGGTCATATAAGTGTTACTCTAAGTCACGTGACTTAAATCCATACCTCTGCTGATGACGGTCAAAGAGGAGGTTTGGGTAGCAGCTGACTGTGACTCTTTTTGGAATACAAATAGAGACACAACCAGGTGGATGCTGGCTGTCCTTGGTGTTATCAAGGAATGAACAGATCCTTGTTTCCACGTCACTCTACTTTGTTCACACAAGTTACAGCATATTGGGGATGAGGGCTATTTGTATGTACAAGAAGTTAATGTTCTTGTGTGCCGGGGTGTGAAATTGTAACACTTACAACCATCTCCCTTATCTATGCTGAAACACAAACAATTCTCTTATCTTTTTGAAATTCTCTGAAATTACTGCAGCACCATCTTCACACAATTACACATTTATTTTTATCCTCTTTCTCTGCTGACAACTCCACAACCTGAGGAGACCCGCACAGGGACCTGATGCAAGGAGAAACACACACACACACACACACACACACACACAGAGAGAACATCAGCATCTTTATTGTGTAGTTAGGGTTACCATTTGTAAACTTCAGTTTAAACATACGTATATCATACATACATATATCACAATGTATCATCATTAACCTTATCTTCACACTGACATTTAATAATAAAGTTTCAGGGACTCAAATTTCAAAGATGGTCAGACGTCATAGTGACAGTAAAATCCCCTATATTATCATTTAGTGTTGCTGGAAAACTGTGAATGTATCTTTTTGTCTGTTGCAAAATGTGTTCTGAGAAATCTGAAGTTACATTGTGATAGTTTGCGATCACACCGAGTAAAAGTATTTTGCATTCCTACAGTTCGGTTGCTGTTCACCCTTAATGTGCTGAGCAGAGCCTTACAGCCAATTTTCCAAGCTGAATAAATACTTCCACTTCCATTTATTTCAACTTCATAACAATAATTGCCCCCACCCTCGCATTCTGACCTGCCTGCCCTGTCCACATCCTCACTTCTCTGGCTCTCAGTACAATATCTTCCAACCGTTATTAATACTTGAAATGTTTGTAGTGATATTTGTAGGTTATAGGTCCTCAGGACAATGGTCAAGGTTGAGGCAGGCATCTAGCATTTGTCAAGAACAAATGCTTCATCATAATTGCTGTTAATAATTACAGTTGTGATAAGCAGGAGATGTGACATTTATTAATTGCACAGCCGTCCGTGGTCACAGTTGATCGAGCTAGAGGGTGAGGAAGAGTGCAGAGTTTGGATTTGGGACAAAATAAGACTAACAGGTATGTTAGACACGTTGTAGTGTAGATTTGGCATGAAAAGGAAGGTTAGTGCCATAAACAAAGAGTGTGTGTGTGACATCATTGGAATTTCAAGGACTTTTTTCCAAAGAGCTGGAATCTAATGTTGAAAGAGAATTTAATGATACAATTCAAAACCACCCTCTCTGCTGTTGCCGAGCTCCGATCAAGTCTGACACATCAAGCCAAAACAGTGCAGAGTCTGATCTGGCTCTGCCTGTCCTGGAGGGTCTGGACCTTTGTTGTTTGCTGTTAATTTTCTTTGATAAGTGATGTTCAAAAACAGGACAGTTTCCTAACTTGATGTGATTAATGAACATCAGAGCTACATAGAGCGGAAGCACAAGTTCTGAGGGCAGCAGAGGCGAGATGCAGCGAGTGGGAGCGAAACAATACTTGGTGGCCAGGGCGTTGTATTCGGAGGATTCTTTTGCTGAGGAGCATGAAAAAGTCTGCAGGCCCCATAAGACCACCCTGGATCATGTCAAGCAGTACTTCAAGTAAGGAAAAATAATTATTTTGGTCTTCTTTGGTCAGAAGATTGTGAACACAATCACAAATCTGTCCGTTGTAGATTAAAATAGTATATTATAGATCCTATCTAATAGCTGTTAGTTATTGCAGTTTAACCTGACCAGTATACTTAAGGTGGAAGCTATGCACAAATCTGGAGTAAATCTGAAACACTAAACATGAATAAGAAAAAGAAAACACATATAAAATGTTATTATCATCTGTATTTTGAGCTATTTATTATTGAAAACTGAATATAAATATAACTGAAAAGTTCATAAAGGAGGATTTTGCATGGAAGTATCAGTCCACAAAATCAATGTAAGGTGTTACTGTTGTTTTTACCCATTTGTTTGGGGTTTGTTTTTTTACAAAAGGTAAGAGAGCTGAAATATCTAATTAGCGCTATTCTCATGTTTTCTTTGTGAAAGACAAATGGGTGAACGGGTGTGCTTTTGTGCTGTTCTAGATGTGATGCCAAACGAGCCAAGAATACAGCTTTGTCCCTACTGCCTATAGTCGGTTGGATTAAAATCTATCGAATCAAGGAGTGGCTGTTAAATGATATTGTGTCTGGAGTCAGCACCGGACTCGTAGCAGTCCTGCAAGGTGAAGAGTTTTTCTTTGTTTTAACCAATCTGGTAAAATATAAGTATCAATTGTTGCCTCTTTGCGAAACCTCAGCCGTTATTCAGCTGCTGATTCTGTCAGAAAACCAATATAACCTAGAAACAGCTATTTTATTCACAATATCGTCCTTATACTGTATGACAGTCAACCTTTGATCTGTTTATTTAATGATTTAGAAAGGTTAATATTTAAAATGAAACAGAATTTATGGATGTACCATTAAACAGTAAACATGTTAAGATAGGAGCCACAATTATAGCTTTATTATTTGTTCTTTTCTTGAGTGCTTTATCACTTTCGGATTACTTGAACCAAAATCAGCTGCACATAGGGAAGGCAGCCCTGTATTAGCAAGTCTTCTAGGGCCAGATATGAGCATTAGAGTTTGCTACCTTGCTCAAGGGTACCTCAGCAGTGCTCTGAAGGTGTCCTTGTACCTCCCACTACTATCAGAACACCCACAAAGTTTTTCCCAGACCGGGACTTGAACCAGGAACCCTCAATCTGTACGGGAGAAGTTAAGGGCTCTTTGTCACCACATATTATTTTCTGTGGTGACAAAAATTTGTCTTTAATTTTGCAATATCTTCTGTTATTAATCTGAATTATGTCCAAAACAAATTATCTCTGTATGTAATTCTCATTTGAATTATAGAGGTGTTTATCCAGGTAAGGGCTGCATTATTTTTAGGTTTTGAGGTTCTTATCTGGGCCTTTATTAACTTTCAATTGGACTATTGAAATGGTCTTTATGCTGGCATTACTGCGAGTTTACTGAAGGTCACCCATTCAGCTACTTCTCCTCAGGTATCTGACTTTGAGAAGAAGCTGATTGGGTGATCTTTTTTCCTAAAGTAAAGTTACAAACCAGAGGTTGCTTTGGTTCATTTTTTTCCCCTTTCTTCCTTGGATTCAGAGTCATGCTGTAAGAGCTGGTGGTAATAAAATAACTTGATTCTCTTGTGCTTTGAACATTTTGTTGTCAAAATCCCAAAGAGTCAAAAGGATTCTTGGCAAACTATTGGATATTTTTTTTTAAAGTAGGGCATTCCGTGCTACTTTTTCAAAATCCCAGATTGTATAAAAAAAACCCTCTTCTTCATGAAAATAACTGTTTCGTTCATTTTCTAAAATGTTACAGGTCTGGCCTACTGTCTGCTGGCCTCTTTACCTCCCTGGTATGGGCTCTTCTCTGCATTTTTCCCTGTTGTAATTTACTTTTTCTTTGGCACATCCAGACACATCTCTGTAGGTGAGTGGCATATACTGTATATTGTTACTATAGATTTTGAACAAGCTTCTTGAAGAACAGAATTCAATTCTCACTCTCTGCAGGTCCATTTCCAGTCTTGTGTCTTATGATTGGCTCAGTGGTCACCAGATTGGTCCCAGATGAAGGTCCTCCTGTCAACATTACGGGCTTTGAAGGCCTGACCAGAGATGAGCAGCGAGTTCTCGTAGCCTCATCTGTGACCTTTCTGACTGGTATCATGCAGGTGAATCATGAATTGTCTATAAGTGTCAGAACAATGAGAGTCAGATTTGTACTCACCATTTCAATCATCATCAGCTAATATGACTTGATATGACTTTAAGACCTGTAGGTCATTTACACATTAGATCAGGTGACAAAAAAGGACAGCTGGTGGGATGGGGAGCGCCCCCTAAGTATAAACTCCTACTATTTTACCAAAACAGGAACCTTCCTAACAGAGGAGAGAAGAGACATAATCTTTGTGCACCTTTACATCTTGTCTTTGACAACATGAGCACAAAAGCAGTTTCCCACAGGTGCATTTTCTCAGTGCTGCAAAGTCAATATGGTCAATACGGCAGTGGGAGCTCATTCTGTTGGGAACTGTGATGAGAAGCGAAGGATTGTTGGTTAGAACCCCTCCCTGTTACCCTGAAAGGGATAAAGCGGTTAAGAAGATGAGATGAGAATAGCCAAAAGCACCCCAAGTGCTACAGTAATGAAACAGCAAATTAGACCTATGCAGTGTATAGATGGTATTCTATATGTTCTCCTGGTATGTTTTGCAATAAAATTGCATTCATTTATTTTATTATCTCACCGTGTCATCTAGCTAGCCATGGGTGTCCTGCAGGTGGGGTTCGTTGTCATGTACCTGTCTGACACTCTGGTGTCCGGCTTCACCACAGCAGCAGCCATCCATATCCTGGTGTCTCAGCTCAAGTTTGTGTTAGGATTACAGGTTCCAGGCATCAGTGGACCCCTTGCTATTATATATGTAATTACAGATACATTTAAAGTATTTTAGTCTTATTACATGCAGGGATCCTACATAATTTATTTATTTTGTGTGTTTTGGTTTTTTTATAGACCCTGGAGATTATCTTTGCTAAGATAACCTCTACTAATGTGTGTGACGTTGTGATCGCATTAGTGATCATGGTGGTGGTGTTCATTGTCAAGGAACTAAATGACAGATTTAAATCCAAGCTGCCTGTTCCCATCCCTATAGAGGTCATCATGGTGAGTACCAATAGCAACACATGATGGATATTTCCATAACTAATGACTGCAAATGTTGATAGAAGATATCAGTGATTATGTGTTATACTGGACTGGAGCGAGGTTATCAATAGCCCTTAATCTGAATGATCCCATAAACAATGTCCTTTAAATGCAATATAATCTACCACTGAATAGTTTAGGAGTACAGCATGTAGATACATTTGGAATTAATCTTATTCAACATTTATTGCTACCTTAGACTGTCATCGCATGTGGAGTTTCATACGCCTTTGACTTCAGGGTAAAATATGGAATTGATGTAGTTGGCTATATTCCACAAGGGTAAGTTAGAAATTATTTTTGGTAAATTTTTGTTTTCCAGTTGTTGTACAGAATCTTTTGTGTATGTATAGAAATACTTTAATAATTTCAGAATAGTTCGGTCACATGGAAATAAAACTATTCCAAGTGTAATTCATAACAATAAATTTGATAAGTGTTATCATTTTTATTTGATAAGTGGACTAAAATTATGTCAGGCCAAATAATAGCTCAAATTAGATGATTGTTTTCCAAATTAACTAATTATGTATGTGTTCTAGACATTGTAATAAACACACAAAATATTTAAAGAACTTTATTTACCTGAATCTGGAAAAATCCAAAAAAGGAGATGACCTCAATTTGCAGATAACTGGAGCTATAGATAGATCTGTCCGTCCGTCCGTCCATCCGTCCATCAGTTGATATTATGGAATAATTTCACACCGATATCCATCTGCAGGTACGAGTCACCCATAGCCCCAAACCTACACATTTTCAAGGAAACAGCAGTGGAAGCATTTCCCATGGCCATAGTGGGGTTTGCTGTAGCTTTCTCCGTGGCAAAAGTCTATTCTGTAAAGCATGATTACACCATAGATGGAAACCAGGTAAAGTTCAAGTATTTACTCAAAGTGTTTGGTTAATCCTGGTTTTGGATTACAGGGTGCTTGTTGTTTTATTGTCTTATTTGGCTATAGGAGCTGATAGCTTTTGGCATCAGTAATATTTTTGGAGCTTCATTTAAGTCCTTTGCTGCAAGTACAGCTCTTTCCAGGAGTGCAGTGCAGGAAAGCACGGGCGGAAAGACTCAGGTAATATCTGCATTGAAAAAAATGGCACATCAATAATGAATTCAGCAACTTTTATGAATGGGAGCCCTGGTTTAAAATGCAAATAATGTTCTAACAACTTAATATACAATCTGTGCAATACAATGAAGGATATGCCAATTTGAGCATTATAACATAAGGGAATGGCCAAAGGCTGAAGTACAGTGCATCTTTTCTGGGGTAATCTAGAAACATATATACAGGGCAAAGCACACTCTTTGTAAAATATTCATTAAAAAATGAGGGGTTGCAGAGATAAGCCCTTGGTCTCAGCCATACTGTTTCATTTTTAGATTGCTGGTGTGCTGTCTGCTCTTATTGTGATGATTGTAACACTGGCCATTGGCTTCCTCCTTGATCCACTTCCTAAGGTAAACCTCATAACTTCAGAGAATCACATAAATCAAGTTTTACGAATGTGGCTGGACTCTAATCATGATTCAACATCGCGACAGTCCGTCCTAGGTGCTGTGGTCATTGTAAATCTAAAGGGCATGCTGATGCAGGTTAGAGAAATCCCATACCTGTGGAGAAGGGACAAACCAGACTGTGTAAGTAAAGTTACAGACTGATAAATAGTATACTTTTAGAGACCAAGTCAGTTTATTCAATTTGAGAATAATTTTTCTGAAACGGTGCAGGTGGTGTGGTTAGGTACTTGCATTGCATCCATCCTGCTGGGGTTGGATCTTGGATTAGCCGTAGGTCTCGGTGTGGAACTGATCAGCGTCATCCTGAGGACTCAGTTGTAAGCGTCTAACAAATCGACTGCTTTTCCACATTAATTTGATGCATTTGACATCATCTTGTGTGTCTAGATAAAGGCAGGGTTTTCCTCTGCTTTTTTCTTTCCCCCCTTTTTTATTGGATTTTGCATCACATAATTATACTTCAACAATCATTCTACACATATTTAGGAAAGCTCTTTCAGTCTTTTTTTCTTGCTGGTTGTACTTTCTATCTTATTGTACTTCCCTTCTTTCTCCATCCTTGGGTCCTCTTGTCATTGTACCACTAATCACACAACAGATTTGAGGTATTTTTAAAACTGTTTAACCATAGCTGTAAAACTGGTAGCTGATAGCATATCACTGATAGCATATCCACATAGCTTGAAGTCTTCGATATATTTGTAATATTTGCTTGTGGATTGTTCTTGTTATTTTCTTTTAGCCCTCGCTGCAGTGTACTTGCCAACATCAGAGGTACAGATATCTACAAAGACAGGAAGGATTATACCAATGTAAGTAGTGTCTTTAAGAGTAGCTGTACTTGGCCAGGACTTGGATGTAATTTGGGAATAATGGTCATAAATCTCTGTAGATAATTGAGCCAAAAGGAGTGATTATCTTTAGGATACCAGCACCCATTTTCTTTGCCAACATTGAGTTCTTCAGGAGCAAGCTAACAGAAGCTGTAAGTAAAACTATGACCCCATATCATAAACAGATGGACAGAAAATAAGACCCACTGTTCTTTTTGCTAATTCATAAATTTGCAGGTTGGTTTTAATCCCCTGAAAGTGTTGAGAAAGAGGAATAAAGCACTGAGGATGATTCGGAAACTACTGAAGAAAGGAGATTTACAGTGGACATCAGTGAGTATTACTGACATTGTTCTATTATCAGCATTAGAATGTTTTACAATGAAAAGTTGTTTTCTTCCTCCTCATATTAAGGACCATGGGCTGCAGTGTCGCCTAGTGATTTTCATTTACTTTCTTCTTATTCTTCTGTACTCTTATTTAGTTTCAAACAAGGAAACCTACCCTCCTTTAATCTCTTATATTAAAAGCTCCTCTGTGTTATCCTAGAGTTGAATCTATGCAGTTTTAACTGATCCTACTCGAAAAAGTTCAAAAATATGGTTGTACTAGTCTAGACCAGTGTTTTTCAACCTTTTTCGAGCCAAGGCACATTTCTTTCATTAAAAAAATCCCACAGCACACCACCAGCTCAAAACGTGAAAAAAAGCTTATATTAACAATATGTGTAATATTGTTAATATTCAAGATTCAAGATGTACTTTAACCATCCCCGTAGGGAAATTGAATTGTAGTAGCAGCCTAACATGGATTAATATCACTGTAGACTAGGTTTTGTATTTACAAAGTATAGAAACAGAATAAATAAATACAAGTAAGATTAGAATATAAGATTTATTTAACATTGAAAATGACATATTATAAAATCTTGAATAGGAATCAAATAAACATAAAGAAAAAAGTATTTTACAATCTTTCATATTTATTCTCACTCGGTATGAAACCTGGGCCTGTTTGGATGAACATAGAGCTGATATCCTGGCAGGAATTGATGAAAGACACACATGAAGCTCTTCCTCCACAGCTCTCAGTCTTTCTCTGTTTATAGCTTTTACAGCAGTCAGTCTTGAAAAGCTCACCTCACACAGATATGTTGTGGAAAATGGGAGCAATGTCAAAATAGCTTTGTTGGCCAACATGGGGAACTCCTTGGCAGCTGCCAAACAAAAACTGTCCAAAGGTAGATCAGCAAAGCTAAGCTTGAGACCACGATCTCGTCTCAGTTCAGTTAGTTCCTCCTGCTCCTGTAAAGTCATGTCCTTTCCAAAAGCTGGTGCTGAGCTGAATGGGTCCCTAACCCAGTCAAGGCACTCCGTGGAGGCTAAAGAGAAATAAAATGACATTTTCTACTCAAGAGTTTTCAAATGTTTAACTATTATTTCACACAGTGCAGCAATATCAGCATCTTGCCTTTTATTGGTGAGTGGGAACATTTCAAGATTGCCACTTTCCACATGCTGCTGCCAGAGTTGCACCTTTGAACGGAATCCATTTATTTTATCTTCGCTTATAGCAGGTTTTCATTTCAGCCTTGCATTTGTCTGTTCAGTTCATTCAGATGATGAAAAATATCTGCCAGGTATGCCAGCCTTGCATACCACTCATCACTTGCAAGCAGCTTTGCATAATCGGACCCCTCATTTGTCAGAAACACTTTAAGTTCCTCTCGCAGCTCATAAACACGGGCCAGCACCTTGCCACGCAACAACCACCAGACCTCCATATGAAACAGAAAGGCTTTATGCTCCGCTTCCATCTCCTCACACAAAGCCGCAAATATGCGACTTTTCACAGGTCGTGACTTTACAAAGTTTACTATGCGCACAACATCATCCAACACAGGAACGAGGTCTGCTGGTAAAGTCTTGGCTACGAGGGTTTCACAGTGTAAAAAACAGTGCTGCTGTCACCTACTGGTATGGAAAAGTACTACATGATTACTCTGCCAGGCGCTAGACCACACAGGCACACAAATTGGATAATTTCCCACGGCACACCAGACAGTATCTCGCGGCACTGGTTCAAAAACACTGGTTTAGACTAGTCTATGCCAGGGTGCTGGAAAAGAGGATTAGACTGATAGTCAAACCTCTGATCGAGGAGGAACAATGCAGGTTTTGCCCTGGTCGTGGAACCACGGGTCAGCTCTTTACCCTTGCTGGGGTGCTTGAGGGGAGTTGGAAGTTTGCCCAACCAGTCCACATGTGATTTGTGGGCTTATGACCAGGTCCCTTGGAGCATCCTGTGGGGGGTGCTCCAGGAGTATGGGGTGGACGGTCCCTTGATAAGGGCCGTCCAGTCCCTGTACCAAAGGAGCAGGAGCTTGGTCCGGATAGCCAGTTGTAAGTCGGACTCGTTCCCAGTGAGGGTTGGTCTCCGTCAGGGCTGCCCTTTGTCACCGGTTCTATTCATAACTTTTATGGACAGAATTTCTAGGCTCAGCCGGGGAGTGGAGGGTGTCGATTTCAGTGGGCGGAAGATCTCGTCGCTGCTTTTTGCAGATGACATAGTTCTTTTGGCACCATCGAACAGGGACCTCCAACAAATGCTGGGAAGGTTCGCAAATGAGTGTGAAGTGGCAGGTATGCGGATCAGCACCTCCAAGTCAGAGTCCATGGTTCTCGCTCGGAAAAAGGTCGAGTGCCTTCTCCGGGTTGGGGAGGAGGTCCTGCCCCAGGTGGAGGAGTTCAAGTATCTTGGGATCTTGTTCATGAGTGAGGGTAGGATGGAACGTGAGATCGACAGGCGGATCGGAGCGGCATCGGCAGTGATGCGGGCGCTTAACTGATCCGTCGTGGTGAAGAAGGAGCTGAGCCGGAAGGCAAAGCTCTCGATTTACCGGTCGATCTACGTCCCAATCCTCACCTATGGCCATCAGCGTTGGGTGATGACCGAAAGAACGAGATCGCGGATACAAGCAGCTGAAATGAGTTTCCTCCGCAGGGTGGCCGGGCTCAGCCTTAGAGATAGGGTGAGAAGCTTGGACATCCGGGAAGAGCTCGGAGTAGAACCGCTGCTTCTCCACATCGAGAGGAGACAGTTGGGGTGGCTCGGGCATCTGACTAGGATGCCTTCCGGATGCCTCCCTTTAGAGGTGTTCCGGACATGTCCCACCGGGAGGAGGCCTCGTGGCCGGCCCAGGACCAGGTGGAGAGATTACATCTCTCGCCTGGCTTGGGGGCGGCTGGGGGTCCCCCCGGAGGAGCTGTTGGAGGTGGCCGGGGAGAGGGCTGTCTGGGCATCCCTCCTGAAGCTGCTGCCCCCGCGACCCGGATCCGGATAAGCGGGAGAAAACGAAACGAAACAAAACGAAACTAGTCTAGACCCAAAGGAAAAAAAGGCATCTATTGATCCTGTTACTGAAACCAAAGTAATTGTTCTTTGAAATTACAGAAAGGTTTCCTGAATACATCATTTCAACCCATTACGGAGTCAGAAGATGAGAGCAACATGGAGGAGCTAGACATGTCCATCGACTTCAAAGACCTTCCTGTGAGCATAGATTGGAATGCTGACCTCCCTGCTAACATCTCTGTCCCTAAATTAGACCTCCACAGCCTGATCCTAGACTTTGCTGCTGTCTCCTTTCTGGATATTTCAGCTCTTAAGGGCCTTAAAACTGTGAGTTTTACTGTTCACAACAGCAGCAACTGCAGTTTTATTTATTCCTGCTCAACTCTATTTTATTTTTGACTTTGAAAGATGTTAAAAGAGCTGATCCGGATTGAAGTTGACGTCTACATTGTAGCCTGTGATCGTAAGTACTAATGGACACTACCAGGAAGTAGATGGAGGAGGAGGAAGGAAGTGAAATTATATATTTTTTAAGTTAATAATATGTTGTTTGTCCCCACCTGCAGCTTATATCCTAGAGAAACTGCATGACTGTTGCTTCTTTGATGATGAAATTAAGCCATCGATTTTCTTTTTGACATTGCACGATGCCATGGTGCATGTCTTAGAGAAACATCCAGAATGTGAAGACAAAAATACTCAAGATGATACGGTAAAGCCATTGATTGTTTTTAGGTAGTGCAAATAGTAAATGGAACAGGTATGCTGTTACCAAAGTAAAGGCCATTGGTAGAATTGACTATACTAAAATTATTGTGTTCTTTTTTGCAGATTATTACATCAGTCACTGTGCATTATCCCGATTTAAGGAACAGAGATAGAAATGTATGTATCCATCTTCATTCAGTTGATTTTAATTTAAACTGAATGGGCAATAACCTACTGTGCTACATTAATGATGAACATTTGTAACATTGCATACTTGCATTTCTTTTCCTTCCACAGACTCTGTATCCGGAAACCAAGTTTTAATTTTATCAGATTATTTAGGTAAACCAAAGAAGAAGAACAGAGCATATTGTGCACATTAATTACTGTATAAGGGTCTCAAGCAATGAAACGATTTAATAAATCTAATAATTTGTGTTTACGTATTACATAAGACTGATAAGGGCCACTGGGGGGGAAAAAAAGAAAAAAAAAAGAAAAGAAAAAAGTTTTGACTTTTCCCATAGAATTCTACATTCCCCCTCTCAGAATTCTGGGTTTAAAATCAGAATTAGGACTGTAAGGTCGTAATTTTTTTTATTTTTATATACTGTATATATATATATATATATATATATATTAATGGTGTGATTTTGTGTGATTCATGGGACTCTACAGGAATCTAGTGTAGTGGCGACATATGCGGTGCTCCTGCACAACAGATATGGCACATTTTTTTTAAAAATGAAGCTGTAAGTTTTTGCTGTGTGACGACCTGCCCCCTCTATCTGCACACTGATTGTGTGTTCCCTGGGTGGAGCTTGGGACATGTCATCAGGCTGAGTTGAGAGCACCTGTTGTGGCCTTCTAGTTAGCTGCCAGTGTTTTGAGTTCCACAAATCATGTGTCATTAAATAAAGAAAACATTTGGGACTCTCTATTGATGTATAGAAGGCTGGTTTCCAGAAGGGAAGCTAGTCTTGGGGTATCTTACTGTGGCTGAGAAAGTGGGTAGAGCAATTGTCTCAGGGACACATCCATGGTACAAGGAAAAGTGGCTGGTAACACGCTACACTGGGCTGCAATGCATAAATACCCCCTTCATCAGTAGCGACATGAAGGGAGGGAGTCAGGGTGGTTGGGGGCTCTGTATTGTTAGTCAGGGCTAGGGGGAGTTCTATTCTAGTTTAACTGTTCCAGACTCTGCTAATACTGCATTTTTCTTGTTTGTTTCCCTTCCTTCCCTCGTTCTCTTTGTTTTAGTTGGTTTGTGTGGACGGGAAGGCATGGCATCTGTTGTTGAGGACTTCATTGGGTCTCCTGTGACACTGTTGGATCAGTGCATTTCCTGCAAATTGCGGAGAACTACAAGATAGAGATTTTGGATAGGAACCTAAAGGATTCTGTTAAGTGCAGTTTAAAAGCGGGGTTGTTGGGAAAGGGAGTTCTAACTGTGGTGGGGACTAAGTTTATGGAAGTTGCAGATACAACTTTGAATTTGGGCAGCAAAAAGAACTACAGCAGTCTCATAAATTGCAGTTAAAAGTAGAACTGGAGATAATTAAACATCAAAGAGAATTGGCTTTGGATGAGTTGAAACAGAAGACTGAGTTGGGTAAATTGGAGGTACAGAATAATAAATTGAACTTAGACCCAGAATCATTCTAATTGTTTGAACACATAGCAGAGTTTAGGAAGTGGCCGGAGAGTGATCAGGCATTTATGTTAAAATGTGCCTTGACTGGTAGAGCCCAAGAAGTATATTCCACTCTCATTCACCCACATTGTTCGTTGGTGTACAGCCTCAGAGATTCACACCTTTGAGGACCACTTTGACTTGTTGACATTGGAGCAGTTTAAAAATTCTTCCTAATAATGTGGCTACTTATATTACAGAGTGCAAAGTTAGTTCACCAAGTCAGGCAGCGTTTCTAGCTGAAGAATATATCTTAGTTCACAAGACTAATTCCAATGCTTTAGGTTTAGATCATGTTGTGCGAGAAAGGCAGGTGGTGGGTGGATCCTGTAATTACTGCAACGGCATTGGGCATTGAAAGGGTGAGACTTCCTTGCTCAAATCCAAAAATAAATTCTCCAGTGCACTGCTCTGACCAGTTCAAACTCCTCAGTTGAATTGGGTGTACAGCAACCTTACCTTAGGCAAGGGAAGATTATGGAGGATTTTGGACCATTCGAAGAGAATGGTAAAACAATGAAGGGCCCAAAATCATCCATAGTCTCGGGGTTTTGTGTCTTTGCCAGGGGGTAATTTAGTCCCAGTAAAGATATTACGCGATACAGGTTCTTTTAATTATTTTGCCGTATTTTCTGGAATATAAGTCGCTCTGGAGTTTAAGTCGTGCCAGCCAAAAATTGCATAATAAAGAAGAAAAATAGATAAGTTGCACTGGACTATAAGTCGGATTTTGGGGGGAAATTTATTTGATAAAATCTGAGACCAAGAACATACATTTCATCTTGAAAGGCAATTAAAATGATAATGTTGGGTTCCCAGCTTCTGGGAGCTTTGTTGCTGGGTTCTTCCTGCATGGGGCGTGGTGGAGTCATTCTCTTGCTGCAGCTGGTGCCGCAGGCAGACGCACCTACGGTCTATCGGCAATCTATTCTATTTAAAGTCTGAACTCCCATTTGCCAGTGTTGGCGTGTTTTGTTCCCTTCACGAAACCCTGACTTCTTGTTACTAGACTATTGTGATGAGTTTTTCTTTGTGGACTTGTTTTTGGATTCTGTCAAGGTCTCTACGCCTCTCTTGGACCGAACTGTTCTTATTAACCTTCAATAAAGGTGCTTTTCGGACACCATCCTCCACTGTGTGTTGCCTGCTTTCAGGTCCTGGTACAACCGACCATAACAAATGAATGAATTAGCAACAGGCTGAATAGGGTTACGGTATGCTAACGTAACACATTCAGCTACATGACTCACAACGAACTAAGTACGTGTCTGCTTTGTTAACGTAACATATTAACAGTTATTCAGATAACTATAGCATAAAGAACGTCCAAGCAAGTTTACCAAACAATCAAGCCTCATTCCATAGACGAAGCGCCGCTTCCTCTTCTGCGTCGCTAGAGGAACTCGTTCCTCAGGTACAGGTATACAAGCCTATTGGCACCCTCTTGTGGTTGTCAGTGTGAAAATAACAAACATGTGGAATTCTGTAATGATTTATTTATTTCACATATAATTCACTCCGGAGTACAAGTCGCACCCCCTGACAAACTATGAAAAAAGGGCGACTTATAGTCCGGAAAATACGGTATATGTGAGCCTGCTTTACCATTCTCGTCCAAGACTGACACATAAGATGTAGTACTCTGTAGGACTCTGCGCTTTTTGCACCCTGGTCATGGTCCGTGTGACTGCACAGACTGGATAAACAGCACACTCTGAGATATCTTTTGGCTGACAATGACTAGGTATACTTCGAGTAAATATACTATGTGGAAGGGGACCCTTAGTCCATACCTGATCTTCAGCTAGACCATTTCCCAAAATTACATCCACCCCATCTACCACACACCAGCACACACACCCATCCTAACAACCCCATTCACCAAATCTGAGACAAGATGCAAGCTATGCACTTACCCATTGGACTTACCCATCAGAGGAGGTCAAATCCATTCCTCGAGGGTTGAATTCAAGCCGGGATTTACATCCTACCAGGCAGGAAATGCTTTCACCCCAGGTGAAAGTGTTTACCTGTAGGACAGAAAGTCTGGCTTGGATACGGCCCTCGATGCCCACCCCAGCTTTAGGAGGTGTGACGACCTGCCCCTCTATCTGCACACTGGTTGTGTGTTCCCTGGGTGGAGATGGGGACTTGTCAGGCTGAGTTGTCTCACCTGTGGGTGAACTTCAAACAGGGGATTTAAGAGTTAGCTGTCTGGGTGTTTGCTCTTTCATACAAGCTCTTTCCTGACTTTGCCTTGTGCGTGCACAGGTCTCCTCCTGGAAAATAAGTATTTACTTCCTGTGGTTTGTTTGGAATTTTTGGGTTTTATTACTTATGAATTTATTTGCTTTGTTATCTTGTGTGTAGACTCCCTTCTTTGAGACTAACCCTCCCAGTTTGAGACAGTTGGCTGACCCTTAAAGTAATTAGTTGCTTCAGGAAATGGTTCTTAATTTTAATTCAATTCATGTTTATTTATATAGTGTCTGTTACGATCCAAATTGTCTCTAGGTGCTTTACAGAAACCCAGGGCCCCAGGAAGAAATCTTGAACAGGACCAGGCTCATACCCTTACACCCTCCTGCTGGTTAGTAAAGCAAGCAGTTTTCTTTCTTGGAGAAGTAATCAGTAACTAATTATTATTTCCAAATTACTTGACCAACACTATCTGAAGCAAGTTTGGTGTCCTACTACAATGACTCTGAGACCGAAAATGTCAGACTTTACCACGGTTTTGCTTGTTGGAGAGGTCCCCAAAGGGTTGGTTTGGTGCTGGCAGCAACTTCCAAGTGAGAGGGGTAGAGCCACACCAGTCTTCATCAGGCAGTGGTTCTTATCACCAGTCCAGGGAAAAAAGTCAGAATCCTCACTTTAAATCAAAGAATGTTAAACATTCCTAAAGCAACTTTCACTGAGACATCTGGAGCAAAAACATCCGGTCGTGATGCTGTGTATTATTTCGATGCCCCAGGTAAGTGCTGCCACCACATGACTTCCAGGGACAATGGTGGAGGCGGGGGTGTTGACCTCCTCCAAAGACTATTGATAGGATAGTGAATCCAATTTAGTATTGTTAGACCCATAGCAGTGTAGGCAGTGTGGGAGGCGGGTCCATGGAATGCAGTTGAGCAAAGAAGTGATGTTCAAAACCATTTTGAGAGCCATTACCGCAGTGTGGTCTACAGTGAATTGGCAGAGTGGATGAAGAAGGCAATCATTTAAAGTAAACTGGTGGGAGGATGAATGAGCTTAGAAGAGCTCCATTTTTATGATGGGGAAGGATGAGCTGGAAGGAGGTCAGCTCTACCCACCTAAGAACAGGAAGGAGGAAAGAAGACAGACAATGGAAAAAATCTGTTTTTTCTAAACATTTATGCCACAAAAATAGTAATGATCAAAAAGATGAATAAATAAAAGATGTGATGTGCAATTCATCTATTTACCCATTGCACAAATGTTGAATTTTGTTTGAGCTAATGTAAAGATGTAATACAATTCTTTAATTCCCAGTATCACACCCTAAAATAATTAAGTGGTCTTTAACATTAATTTTGATAAATAGTTGTGATCATACAGTAGATTAAATGTTTTTCTTGAAACTAAAATCTCCTCAATGCTGCCTTCTAACTCTTTCTATTAATATTCTTGTTACGGACAGTCAAGGAGGCCAGGACCCAGATGCAGAGTAAAAGAAAAAGGTTCTTTATTGATAACAAAAATGCAAGGCGAAGCAGTTCACGGAACGAGGAATCAAAGTAGCAACAGAAACTCTAGCAAAGTGACAACGAAAACTACGAACTAATAAACACCACAAAGGGGAACAAATAAGCAAAGATAATTATAAACTATATGTGTGCTGTGATGGCCCTGGCCAACATGAGGGCACGGTGGTTTCTCCTTGTGTGTGGTTGGGTGTTCTGGTTGTGTTTCAGCAGGTTTGGCTCCCTCTGCTGAAGGTGCTGGGCGTGGAGATGGTGTGGCTCCCTGATTGGCCTGCACCTCAAGGAAGGGCTTAAAAGAGGCTCTGAACTTCCTGCTCGGGGTCTCCCTGAGTTGCAGCTGTGACCTGCCACATGGCCTTTTTGTTTTTTTTGTTTGTTAACTAGAATAAAACCTCTCTGAAAATGCAATTTGCTGCTTGGATTTCCCCTTTTCCTATTTACTTGTTGTGATCCTCACGAGCTGATCGTAACAGTGTCACACAGGCAAAAGCGGGTAAGGTAAAAGATAAGATAAAAAGAAAAAGTGGTTCGATAAGTGATAAAATAAGCACAGTCAAATTGTGAGCCTTATCTCTTCAGGAAGTTGTTCCATTCCGATAAAATTCTATCTATCTATCCATCTTAAAATACAATGCCACACATGTTTAAAAAAAATGTAATTCAAACTTGATACTGTATTTACAATAAGAGGAGGGCATAACCATAATGAACGTGAAATTGTGTTAATGATTGAGCATGGTTAGTACAAAACTGGCAGAATATTAAGATCCATCTCAGACTGTGGATTACAGCAGTGTGAAGAGAAGCCGTAAGGTCAAAGGTTCCTGTTGAGTGTGTAGTGTATCTTCAGAGACATTCAAACTGCTCTGGCATTACGAGGAGGAAGGATGGTGACTTTCAGGAGACAATACAAAGTGGCCAGACCTGTATACTCTGAGGACAGCTTTGCTGAACATTATGAGAGAACTTGTCGGCAGCGAAAAACCACATTGGACCACATTCGTGAATATCTGACGTGAGTAGAGGTTGTGATCATCTGTGATGCGACATTGTAACCTACTTGAAAATCTACAGCAAAAAAGGCCTCATTTTTAATTAAAGTTGGGATGACATCACTAAAATGATTTGAAGTAAAAATTTAATTAACGTCCAGCAGCTTTGTTTTCTCTTAACCAAAGCTGGGATTCTAAGAGGACTAAGAATGCGGTGCTCTCTCTTCTACCCATCATTGGATGGTTGAGAATCTACAAAGTTAAAGAGTGGCTCCTGGGAGATGTGGTGTCTGGAATCAGCACTGGACTGGTGGCCATAATGCAAGGTGGGGAGGACACAGTGATGCGTTCAGAAAGATAGTTCTTGTTTGAAAGTGAGAGGAAAGGGGTCAAGGTTTTTAATAATCAAACCATGATCAATCAGATTTAAGTAAACCATTAAGTATTAAAAGAAGAAAAAACAACAAAAATGCACACATGTAATATAAAATTAAATAAAAACAATCATGGATGATAAAATAGGAAGATTATGATAAAAGCGATTAAAAAAAGATAATGAAAACAATCTTGTAGAGCTTCAGTACTTTTTTTATGGTTCAAAAGAGCAAGGAGCACTTAAGGGTATTTTGAATCGGGGGATATTTCACTTAAATGACCCATGTATTCATATAAAAGCTATACCAATGTACTGTATATTTAAACAGGTGAATAGCTTGGATGAGTTTGTCTTGAGTATTAAACATTTATTGCCAGAATCCATCCTATTAAGCTAACCGTCCACAGAAAACCACTAAAAACAAAAATGAGGCTTGAAATGATGATATAATGTTGTAAATGTCAGTATTAACAGTAACTGAAAAATGACAGACAAAATAAAAAAATAATCAGCTTATTTTTCTGATTTTTTTTCAGGACTGGCATTTTCATTGCTGGCCTCCCTTCCTCCAAGCTATGGCCTCTACACAGCATTCTTTCCTATGCTAACATACTTTTTCCTTGGTACTTCAAGACACATATCTGTTGGTATGTACTGCAATTGACATACTTTGGATTTATCTCCACCTTGTGCTTTTTTTTTAATCGATCAGACAAGATGGACAGTTTCCCTCTTCTTTTATGCACCATTTTCACAAATGATCCCAAGTAATAAAAGTGTTTTTTGACCATAAAACATGTCAGAAAATCATAGATCTTATCGCTTTGATGCAACCAGATAAGATTGTAGAAGATATGAATGTACAGCCTTGCCTTCATGCATTTCAACACCTGTCATTACGTAGGCTCATTCCCAGTCCTGAGCCTAATGGTGGGGGCTGTCGTGACCCGTCTGGTACCGCTGGATGAAACTCAAGCCAACGTCACCAACATACCTGGATTTGAGGGTTTGACATTGGATCAAAAGAGAGTCCTGGTGGCTTCTTCTATGACCTTCCTTGTTGGAATTTTCCAGGTAGAGTAGATGTGACTGTACCATATACTGTAATTATAAAGCCACCACAACCAGGAACTCACAAAAACATTTCCTTTTTTTCCTTGCAGCTTGCCATGGGCATCCTGCAGTTTGGGTTTATAGTTGTTTACCTGTCTGACACTCTTGTGTCCGGCTTTACTACAGCTGCTGCAGTCCATATTCTGGTGTCCCAGCTCAAATTTGTGTTAGGCCTAGATGTTCCAGGCATCAGTGGTCCACTCTCCATCATATATGTAAGTTCCAGATGTCACTGGAAGCATCATAAATAACTTTTCAATACTTTCCAATGAGAAACTAGCTATTTTAACACTGACCAAAAAATTAAAAGCTAACTGGGAAATTGTTTACTATCTCGCTTCTCTTCTGGTCCACACTGGAAGCTGATTGTTGTGTCCAAATGCACATTAATGGTACTGTGGAGCTCCTCCAGGGTCTCCGCATTGGTTGTTGCAATCGTGCAATAACAGAGATTGTGGATCCAGTTTTAAAAATATATATGACAGTGAGCACTACCACTGTTCCAATCTCAATGAGTTCTGGTTCAAGTAGGAGGAACAAGTTATAGGAATTGAAGAAAATGTGTCAAAAACACACGTCTTTGCAATTCAGAAGAAGACCTCAAAAGGAGACGTGATCTGCAGGAGTAAAACTCATAAAGGGGATTGACCATGTCAAAGCAGCACAAATAAAGAACCAAAGTCTATCAAAGAGAATAAAAGTGTTCCTGACTGACCTTTGACAATGGTTTCATTGCTTGTAACCAGCCACCTGAAAGCAATCAACCAATTTAGCGTGTTACAGAACTTAACTTTTATTCACCTATAACGCTCCCATAATCATGTAATAGCTACAATGAATGAAATATGGCAAAGAGGATATCCATTTCATTTCCCAGAAAACAGAAATGTGAATTGTGCTATAACCATAGGGTTCATTTTTATCATTTACACAGACCCTGGAAAAGGTTTTTGTTCAGATCACTTCCACAAACCTGTGTGACTTGGTGATGTCCATTATCATCATGGTTGTGGTGTTTATTGTGAAGGAGCTAAACGACAGATATAAAGCCAAGCTGCCTGTTCCCATTCCCATAGAGGTGATTGTGGTAAGTATGGCTATCTTATAATCTAACAGAGGTGCATCCTTTTCCCCATGGATGCCTTAATAATCAATCAATCAACCTATATACAGTATGTATGTATGTGTGGTAGGAGTAGGAGGATTAAACTCTCATTTTCCTTTTATTCACAGACTATCATAGCTTGTGGAGTATCGTATGGCTTTAACTTCAACAAAATATATAACGTTGATATTGTTGGCGAAATGGTTCGTGGGTACGTTTCAGTTTTGTCTGCTTTTGTATAAGTGCAATGTGTTGTTTCCCTTGACCAACTTGCTTCACTCCAAGTTCGTTAAACTCTTCTGTAACTACTGTTTGTGAAAGCATATCGAATCGTGCATTTACTGAATATGTCCAAGTACGTTGATCTTTCTGTTTTAAATCCAAAATACTTATATTTCAGGTATGAGGCCCCTGTTGCACCTAATTTGGAAGTGCTCCGGGAAAGTGCTCTGGAGGCCTTTCCTACAGCCATAGTGGGCTTCGCTGTAGCTTTCTCTGTGGCTAAAGTGTACTCCAAGAAACATGATTATATTATTGATGGGAACCAGGTGAGCTATAATGTCATCAATGTCAAATATCTCCTGGTTGCCTGTTTATTAAATCCAGGGCCTGACCCCCAACAACCAACATTGGCAAAGAAAAACTCCTTTAACAGGACGAAACCTTGGGCAGGCTCATGTCAGGGGGCCCTCCTGCTGATGGCTGGCTGGGTAGAGAGAGAGGAGAAGGGGGTAGGACAGGTAGAAGAGAGACTAGGCAGAGATCATGGAAATACATTAATCATAACAAACTGCTGGTATAGGAGTTGAGTGGGTCAGCAGGGTTAGAGGTCGGCAGGTCAGCATACAGCTATGAAGGTGGCTATACCTGTATCACATGTGTCAAACTCAGTCCTCGAGGGCCACGATCCTGCTGGGTTTTATGTCCTACCAGGCTGAAAATGCATTCAGTGGGATAGAAAACAGATCATGGCCCTCGAGGACTGAGTTTGACATGCCTACGAGATGGATAGAGGAGAGGAGAGGAGAGGAGAGGAGAGGAGGGGAGGGGAGGGGAGGGGAGGAGAGGAGAGGAGAGGAGAGGAGAGGAGAGGAGAGGAGAGGAGAGGAGAGGAGAGGAGAGGAGAGGAGAGGAGAGGAGAGGAGAGGAGAGGAGAGGGAAGCAGAGCAAAAAGTGTTATTGTCCTTAAAACAATGGCTCATTTCAGATCAGACACTTTATTGAAATCTTTTATAGGAGCTGAATGATGGTGTTAGATCTGAGCTCATCAAGATTAAAATAAAGTAATATAAAGCCATAACTGACAAAACAAGTAGTCTGCTAAATCAATGAATTCAAACTAGTGAAGAAATGTGAAACAGAACAACAAAACAACAAAAGCACAAATTTGCCATTAAGTTGTAGTGAAATTTAAAACCATTAAACTGGGGTTTGTTTCCATGCAGGAGCTCATTGCATTTGGCGTAAGCAACATTTTTGGTGCAACCTTCAAGTCGTTTGCAGCCAGCACAGCACTATCAAGAACAGCTGTGCAGGAGAGCTCAGGAGGCAAAACACAGGTCAGGAGGGGAATTTTGCCATCAACCTTTACCGCACAACACATGAAGACATTTTGCCTTGCATCCCCATTTTTTCCCTTGTTTGTCAGGTTGCAGGGCTGATCTCGGCTATGATGGCAATGATTGTAACTTTAGCACTTGGATTCCTTTTGGAACCACTACCGAGGGTGAGACTCTTAGATCATCCTTATCCCTGATTTTATGAGTCGAAAGATCAATTCTCTATGTTTGTTAGGGACCTTTTCCAATTTGGATAGCACGTTAATGTTTAAACAATTTTAAAAAGATATCTGAGAATACATTTTCCTTCGGCTTTACAAACTTTACTGGCTTCTATTAAAATGTTTTATAGTTTGCCTTTTACTTATAAATTATCTTTGATATTATTTACTGAAATACTTTACTTGTATTCATTTATAAGCAAAGACCACTCTGGCGGCTCAGATATTTTTATGTTCCAAGGGTTTTGATTGCCAATACATTTTTCCCGTATGCCAAATTGTATTGTAATTCGGATTCATTTCATCCAGTCTGTTCTGGGAGCTTTGGTCATTGTTAACCTAAAAGGAATGCTGATGCAGTTTAGAGAAATTCCGTACTTGTGGAGGAAGGACACGCCAGACTGTGTAGGTGTTCAAATATTTCACTAGCCAAATTCAGATGGGCCATTTTTCTTTGCTATGTGCTCTTCTAGCCTTTGACCACCACTGGTGTTTTTCTGCAGGTGGTGTGGGTGGCCACATGTTTGTCAGCTTGCCTGCTGGGATTGGATCTTGGTCTGGCAGTTGGCCTTGGGGTGGAGCTACTTACTGTCATCTTCAGGACACAATTGTAATAAAACTGAATATATGAAATTAGCAGTAAAATGTAAAATGCATGAATTGGGCTTCTATTGTGATTTAAACCCCCTATTTTAGCAAGGTATACCAAATTGACAGATAATCACATATCTTTATTATCAATCATTATATGCATCTGTGACCTTCGGATGGAATTTGTATATTTATCCAAAATAGGTTTCTCGTAGTGTATTTGTATTTATTTATTTATTTTTACAAAAATAACACTTAATGATGAACTAATTTGATCTGTAAAGGCTAAAGTTCACTACCACCTCATACCTCATCACTGCAATATTGCTAGAATGCTGCTTTGCCTTTGTTGACTTTGGAATCCAGAGTTAAAAGAACACAGTCCTAAACATGTCTAATTGATTTCTACCAATCATGATTGTAAAAGCCTCTGGAATGGTCAGATTTCCATTGTAAACCCTCCAGCAACATACTTGCCCAAGGACACAAGTGCTCTTAAAGCAGCTCACAATTTCACTGAGATCACATGTGTTGCACATGATGTCCTGCCTTTGGAACAAAACGTTGTTTCTTCCTTGTGTGTGCAGCCCTCGTTGTTGTCTCCTGGCCAACATCCAGGGGACCAACCTCTACAGAGATCGCAAAGATTACACACACGTAAGCTTCTGTCATCAACTGCGTCAACAAACATTTGCTGGTGTTTTATGCCTGTTAAATCCCTTTTTTCTTTTTTTTACTGGTACCTCCCACCTCAGATATTTGAACCAAAGGGAGTAAAAATCTTCAAAATACCTTCACCGCTTTTCTTTGCCAATATTGAATTCTTTAAGGAGAAACTCAGAGAAGCTGTACGTAAAGCACGCATCATCTCGCAGCTCTGCTGCCCCTGGGCTTTTTCGTTGAATGAAGCTAATTCCAACGCTTGGTTGTTTCAGGTTGGATTTAACCCCCTGAAAATTCTAAAAAAGAGGAACAAAGCTCTCAGGAAAGTAAGAAACCTTGCGAAGAAAAGCAATTATGACATCACAGAGGTGAGATGTTACACTACTAGACTACCCAGCGTACTGGGACTACACAAATGATCATATTTATATAAATTTTTTACAAACAACATGAATCCAATTCAAACAGAACGGCTTATGGGATTTGATCAGCACAAATGATGAGTGCTCCAAAGCGACTGAAGAGTTGGACGAACTCAGCAACGTTGAGGTCATTCCTTCAAAGTGGAATCTTCCTGCAAGCATTAGTTTTCCCAGAGTGGACCTCCACAGCCTGATCCTGGACTTCTCTACCGTCTCCTTCGTGGACATTTCTGCTGTGAAAGGGCTCAAATTGGTACATTAAACCTTTATGATAGTCTAGCCACTGGAAAGATCATAAGATTTTAAAAATTATTGCCAATTTTTTATAGAACTAAAATTGCAACATAGACTGACTTTATTAATCCTATATGATAAGAATATACAATCTGTTAATTGATGCTTAATGGATAATTATGCAATTATACATAGTTTTTTCTGTTAAATATATAATGTAATATAAAATTATGACTGAATACAACATATTCCTTGTAGGTACTTAAAGAATTTCTACACATTGATGTGGATGTTTACATTGTTTCCTGTGACGGTGAGTTTCATGTGCAACATTCTCGAATTAATCTTACTTAATGTTGCCCATAAACACTTATGACAATCATCTTTTGTGTTATCAGTATACGTCCTAGAGAAACTGCACAACTGTATGTTCTTTGACACCGAGATCCAGACCTCTGTGTTCTTCCCAACCCTCCATGATGCTGTGTTACACGTGCTAGATAAAAAAAACCTCGACCAAAGGCCAAACAGGCTGGTAAGAAAAACATTCACACAAGTATCAGATCGGATCATTTACTGTGCACACGCCAAATCAATTTTCAAAATATAGATTTTAATGAAATTCTTTAGGATGTTAACCAATAAGGGTTTGGGTAGTCTCTTGAAGCGCTTTGATTTTGCTGTGTTCTTTTTTTGAAGTCGATGAGTACCAAACTTTAAAAATGCATCCAGCACGAAGAAAACATCAGTCAAGAATTCACAAGGTATAAGTTTCTGATACTGTAAGATTACTACAATATACACTGTATTTCCACTACATTTTTTATGCTGTGCATTGTATTTAGTCAAAGTAGTTTGAGGATTCTTTTCATTTTGCTGTATTGTCTGTCATATAATTGTCTTGTTGAAACATATTTTGGAAGGAAGTTCTTAAAACACACTTGAGTGTTCATCTTAAAGAGGTCGCACAATGTGTCATAACCAACCATTATGCAGCTATTTGAAGACATTAAAGGGCATATTTTAGCACAAATGTAGTGTTATGATCAGCTCGTGAGGATCACAACAAGTAAATAGGAAAAGGGGAAATCCAAGCAGCACCTTGCATTTTCAGAGAGGTTTTATTCTAGTTAACAAACAAAAAAAGAAAAAGGCCATGTGGCAGGTCACGGCTGCAACTCAGGGAGAGACCGAGCAGGAAGTTCAGAGCCTCTTTTAAGCCCTTCCTAGAGGTGCAGGCCAATCAGGGAGCCACACCATCTCCACGCCCAGCACCTTCAGCAGAGGGAGCCAAACCTGCTGAAACACAACCAGAACACCCAACCACACACAAGGAGAAACCACCGTGCCCTAATGTTGGCCACGGCCATCACAGCACTATATTCTATTTGTGGATTCTTATAAACTCTTAATCATAATATTTTTGTTTGCCATTTAGCAGATGCTTTTGTCCAAAGTGACTGGTGATACACAATCAAGTCACCATGCAAATGCCCATTAATGTGAATAAAATACTTAGTCCTAGTACAAATGTAAAGTTATGGAGAGGGAGTGAAGAGGGATACAAAGAGTGGAGTATTTTAGATAATTAGATTTTTATCAGATAGCCCCCAAGATCAGGCTGCATTTCAGGACTGCTGAACAATTTAAACATCACTTTCCTTGCATTTTATCTTTATAAAAGCGAGGTCTATCTAGTCTTGAATTGCTATTTCAATCCAAGGTTCTCATGTCCAGTCACAATTAGCCAACACTTAGCTTAGCAACAGAGTTGAAAAATGTTTTCAGTGGTCATAACTGTCTTAGTTAAAACAAACATCTGTCAGCGTCCCCAGAGCAAATATGATTACTTTTTATTCACACAAAAGCAAAGATACAAATCTGTGTTTACAAATTTATTCAGACGCACTCAGTTTTTCAATGTACGATGTGTGTGATAAGCCGATAGATATACAGGAACATTTACAACGCTGCATTCAAAAGGGAACATTACTGCTCTTTTCCAAGTTTATTATATGTTAAGCAGGATGTTTAGTACATGTAACTAGAAAATGCAAAACATTCATGTTTGCTTCTTGAGCTGTTTATCAAAATTAAAAATTCTACATCCTGTAACCCTGAGGTCTAAATCACATTATTCATACAGGTGGTGTGAAAGAAAAAAGTTGCTAGTTCATTCAACTGGCAGTTTACTGATAGTATGGCCGGTAGCGACCCTGATCAGCGTGATGTGGTCCAGGCATCTGGGGTTGAGGAGGAGGACCTTGCATCCTTGGGGGTGGTCCTCTTGGAGCAGGCCACATCCCAGGACTGAGCCCACCAGGTTGACTGAACGGGGGACTGAGGGTTCCCTGGTCTTCTGGGAATTGTTGCATGGAGTTGGGATTGTAATGATGAGGTGGGGGAGCATTAACAGGGGGCCCACTGTGTTGTGGCGGTGGTCCCTGGTGTGGATGGTTCATATAAGGGGGTATCTGGCCCATAATGTGGCCTGGTGGGGGAGTGATTGGTGGTGGAGCTGAAGACATGGGGGGAGGAGGAGCTTGGTTGTACACCATGTGGGGAGTCCCAGAGGCCTGGGGCGGATGTGGCATCTGGTGGCCGATGGGAGGTGGTGGGGGAGGTGGGGGACCAAAGTGCTGTTGTGGGGGTGCCATCATGTGATGAGCGTGGGACACTACAGGCGGCTGACCAGGATAGTCTCCAGGGTGGTGATGGGGGGGCTGACCAGGAACTGGTCCACCGGGGTGGGGCTCCCGAGAGGAAGACGAGTCGTCCTGAATTGGCACAGTGATGAGATTGCTGTGCTTTCGAGTTGTTACTGTTGCAATCCGGAACGTCTCAGGCCCCAGCGCCGAGGTTGGGGGCGGAGCTTCATGTGGGTTCGGTGGCTGACTGTAGGGGTCATGTGGGCCATGCTGCAGGGGGTTGGGGAGGTGAATGTGGTTCTTAGCCAAGTGAGGCTGATGCATACGGAAACGCTCCGGGACCTCAGGTACAGAGGGCATGTGGACAGACTCTTGGCGGGTAGCAGAGGACTTAGCAGCCCTCATGTGCCGGTGGTTGACATGTGCCTGCAAGTCACGCTGGGAGAGGTAGGTGCGCTTACACCCTGGCACAATACTGCACATGTAGAGGGAACCACGCTGGCACTGCTCAATGCGCTGAACCGGATCTGTGCAGTTATACAGGGTGAGCCTGAAAAGACATGAACATATACTGATTTTTGTTACAAAAAAAACCACAAGAATTTTATTTCCAGCTGGTAGACATCGCTTTATGAGAAATCAGGGCGCTAAGACACTTTCATTTCCAAGATGTCTGCAGGCGCTTTGAGCCTCCCAAAAATTGTAACTATGGAGAGAGGGTTTGCCAAACTACAGACATTTTGGTTGTAGTTTTTACTTTGTAGTGTATCAAGGACCGTCAAAATTAATGCATCAATGCAGATTAATCTGATTAAAACTTTGAAGACAATTAACCCACCTGCAGTGGAGAATTACTGAACGTCTCTGGCAAATATTTAGGGCAGCAACGTACAAACTACCAACTACCTTGGCTAACACATAGCCCAGCTTGTGAGTCTTTCCTCATACAAAATGAAACATGATATATATACATTAATAACGAATGTTGTTTTAATTTGTGATCTAAATGTGTTTGAAAACAAAAAAGGTGACCATATATCCTCAAATAGTCCCATTGCAGCTACACGACAAATGTTATATCCTGACTGTTTATCCTATTGCTCACTCGTAGTGTGTTTTCCGACACGGTGTTTGTAAACCAAAAACTTTCTAATTAAATTCAAAGTGACTGGCTGTAAAAATCTGCTTGTTCAGAACTAAAATTTGGAAGTTGAATAGCGAACAAGACAAGGGTTCGCTAGAAATGGCGTCCCCTGTCCCGTTTTGTTGGGATCTTGCACAGCGACCCAGGTGACAGTCCGCTGAAGCATAAATGACAAACCTTTCTTGTTTAGGCAAGCAGAACAAGCCCTTTAGACTGTTATATACCTATAGAGGAACTCACCCCGGGCACATCTTCTCTCCTTTTTTCTCGTGCAACAAAGCACACTCATAGCAGAAAACATGTTTACATGGGATCTGGGAAATTAGAAAAGCGTTTATTTACAAGGGAACTTTGTAGACGGACTCTTAAAGTAAGAACATTTACTTGAATGTTGAATACATACCATCCGCCCATAAATCTGGATAGGAAGACCGCATTTATCACAGAAGTGTATCGGTACGTCGTCCTTTTCTCCAATCAAATTCAACTGGAATAAGTAATTGAAAAAGATCAATATCAATGGTAACCACTTAACACATTACACGTCTAATCATTTTGAGAAACAGAAATAAGTGTTTAAATTAATGATGATCTGTGCACCTTATAGTCCCAAAACAGAGGCTGGGGGAATCTCCTCTGACCTGGATACACATCAACGGCTTTGGCTCCACAAGCGAACCTCTCTTCTTGCTTGAAGCCAAAATTATCTGTAACACACGTATGGAAATTATTAATGAAAAATAAGCCGCAAGAGCGGAATAATAAATAACCACCAAAGATGACGTTCAACTTGCTCATCTCCAATAACAACAAAGACACTGGATAAAGTTAAGCCTGTTTGTGACTATAAAGATAACCAATGTATTGATCGCTTGTGTCAAGATTTTTGGATAACTACAGAGTGGACATCTATAGTTTCAGTCTGCCTTGTTTATAATTTGTTATAATTTGTTTTTTAGATTTCTATTCTGTTGTTTGCCATTCATTCTGTAGATAAATACAGTTCTACCAAACTAATTACTTCATGTTTAAAAGAAAAAAGTACAACGAATGACAATGAATCTCTTTACTGGTTGATTAAGCTGGGCAGTGTAGCTGTTGGAGTTTTAAGACTTTGGGCAACAAAATACATGTTACATGATTAAAGTCTTAGTAACAAACAGCTTAAAAATGCTATTTTCCCCTCTACAGCAGTCACAAACAACCATTTGCAAACCATAGCACTAAATCTTTTTTTTAAAGTGTTTGTGGACCCCAATAAGTCTTAAAATTGAAGAAATGACCAGAATCTACACAGCTATGTCTTAAAAGTGCATTAAACAGCTGGATTTAAAGATCCAAAGAGGGTGATGAGCACAGATTCAAAACTCCTTTACTCAGCAGTTAATACTATGACTTTAAAAAGGTCTTTAAACATAATGTGTACTGCTCAGTCACTGGTTACCATCATCACCAGGCTCAAGTTTGGTTGGTCTGCAGCTGGGTCTTTGAGTACGAGGTGGAGGTTTGCTCCTTAAGGGCTGCTTGGATATTAGCTTGATAGGGATGCGCCTGCGAACATCAGGGCCACCCAAACTCCCAGAACCATCGCTTCCTTGAAGATCATTGTCTGTGGTGGAAAAGGTGACATGAACTATAGTTTTAATACGGCTTTCCAGTGAGGCTAGTACAAAATGGCTTTCAACTTAAAGAACTACTACTAATCACCCTGGCATGCTATAACATTCGTCCAGAGGGCAATATATCACATTTAAATCATTCTTGTAAAATGAATGAAAAAAAAGCAGGAAAAGTCCCACCAGGCCATAGATCAGCAGAGTATTTGTAAGCGACATTTCGGAAAAGAAGTCGTCACATTATCTTGTCATTTATAGTTACAAAATGCAGCACATATGTAACGGCCCTATAAGCCATGTTTGATATCAAAGGCAGTAGATTCAGAAAATGGACTTGTGATTATTGTGTGATTATTCTTGTAATGTATTAACTTAGCATTATGCTAACTTAGCACAAGCCTCGCTTCAGATGCAGCTAGCGATTACCAACAGTTAAATATCTTAACTGCTTAGGTTTTTGGAGCTAACTTTCCTTATGCGTACACTCAGCTACAACATATGTCTATTATTACATGGCCATTGATAGTCTTTAGTGAACTTTTAGCGAGACGAGCCCCAGGTTTTCTGAATAGTAGCCTGTTTAGCTAATGCTAGCGTTCGTTGAGCCATATATGTATCACAAGCCCGGTAGAATACCGAAATCTAAACAGTTACGCTAATGCACTTCATTTAAGAGAGAAAGAGAGATATATGTATCTAGCAAAACAGTTTTAATGTTCTTTGAATATAACATACCGCTTTGGTCCATGATCCAAAGTGTGGCCGCAATGCAATATGGGATAGATGAGGAGGGGGGAGAAGAGGGACAGAGGATACAGTTAAAGAAAAAGTTATCTGGCGAGAAATTAAAATAGATTTGCCTTAAATAAGGGAATATCATTGTAAACAATAAAAAAATGTAACGTATCAAATCGCTCATGGAGCAAAAGTCCCAAATTCCTATGCATATTAGGATTACAAATGACATTTGCATTTCATAACATAGTTTAATGCTAATGTTTTGGAATCATTATTGCGCACATTTCAATGCATAAAATGCCCTCGCGTCCATTAAGCCACGACTTTAACCTGGTTCTCCGTATCTTTTATAAATAAACGCGTCCATCTTAGTCACATTTAATAAAAACAAACAAATCTTGCATACGATGAGGATTGTATTTTACCCCGTTTATACTATATAGACTATCGAATTACATTTTTTGGCCTTTGATCACTGGTTAAGGTTAACTTAAACTTAAAGGAAAACGCATTTGTCGCAGTGAATAGCGTGTAGCGCTCAGGCGTTCCATGCGTTGGCCAAAGTCAATGCACGTGCACGTCCTCCCGTGTGGCGCTGCTGCGCGCTCCCGCCACCATGTCGCCATTTTGATTCGAAAAATATGACTGAGTTTTTCCTGCTTTGTATGCTAAACTTAGCCCCGCGTTTGAATTACTTTGTGTGTGAGTACAAATTATACGCTCTACATTTGTATACAATTCGTTAACACAGATTAAGAGTGGACATTAATGAGACGAAACAGTGTATTTGATCGACTACAGAGACATTCGACCAACGTTAGGTAAGTTTAGCTAGCTAACTAGCCTGTTCTGTCGCCGAATGACCCTTCAAAACAAATTAATATTCACTGAAGGCTACTGTATGTTAGCTAACATGGGTAGCCGATAGTTGGATGAATAATGACTGCTTTAGTAAAGTTTTAACTCCTACGGAAATCACACTAAGACTGAAGCCATACTCACTGACTTGCAATTAAAAGGCAAGTTTTTGGAAGGAAAGACGGCCATGAGTTGTAGTGCTTAGCCTACATGAACTCCACTAACGTCAACCGTATCGACAAAGTTGAACGCAATTTAAAGAGCGATTTCACTTCGCTCATTCGAATCGGTCCATACTATAGCTAGTTAGCAAATTAGCTTAGGTGCAAATTAGTTCAGGGGAAGGAGGAGCTATCTTTGAAGTTGGCTGATATTAAGTGGCTTCTCAACTCGAAAACTTGGTGCTGTTAAATCACCGCTTAACGTCGTTCAGAATTGTTAAGTTACCTCTCACGTAATCAAAGCATTCTTCGATTCGGTTATTGTAAACTTCAAGTGTTTTTCTTTTGCAATGTTAGCAAGGTATGTTTAGTTGGTAATAAACAACTGGACGGTGGAGCCATTCAGTTTGCTTTCTGTCTGAAATGGCTACGACCTGCTTAAACCACTCAACGTCATGTGTGGTGGATGCTGAAATGAACTTTAAAGTCTGTATGTTTCTGCTGCCTAAAGTTAAGTCTGTAGCTCCGTCTCTATTAGAGTTGAAGTAAACAGAAATCTGAGCTCCTATTGCAAAGTCAGTTGATGTGCACTTCTTGCCAAAGGAACTGCAGCTCAGTTTGTAAAAACTCTCTTAGGGTTGGTGCATCTAGCAAGAAGTCCCATGATGATGAATATGTGTTTATTACGATTTGATACCAGGTGTTACAGCTTTTCAGGTGCTTCTGCTTTGATTTCCATTTTGTTGACATATATGCATTAAAATGCCATTCATGTCATAACACCATCTCCTGTTTCATATTTTATATATGCAACCAGACTGTTGGGTTGAGGTCAGCACTGCTGGGGTCTATTTTAAATGTAAAGTCATGCATTTACTCTCCCATTCAGTGTCCATGGGGGGGGGGGTATTATTGTACTTGTGTGCTCTGTAAATGTATGCCAGATGGACAGCGCTTTTGCTGCTGTTGAATGTGCAGGCAAAAGTCCTGCTCAGGGGGAAAGGGAAAAGAAAGGAGAAGCACTTTGATTCCCAGTTTCAGTTTCACTTCCATGGTTGATATGTACCGGTATTAACAACTTGGAAATGTCAGCACCGATGAAGCTCGAAGCTTCTACTGTTTTGTTCTTCCAATAGTATTAATTTATAGGATTAGCTGCCCCAGCAACAACAGGAAGTAAATACACAGTGTCTGTAGCATTCTCACTAAAGTCAAAAATACATTTAAGACGAGATTGTGAATCATAAATACATTCGGTTTGGTTTTGCAAATGCATTTATTGATACTGGATATCATATACCTTTTCGACGTTAGCTGGCAACATGTGCGGCCAAGTAAAAGAGGTCATGCTAACACGGTGTCTTCTCTCTAAAATGTTGATGTGCTGTAATAAATACTTTGCTGATTTGTGTTCCAGGTTATGTTGAGTTTCTCGACGTCTCATCTCCTAAAGAGGCCTGCGTGTTAGGAGGAGACCCATGCTGATAAATGCCAGGCCTCACTGCACACTCTGTTGTCTGCACAAACACAAATGCCTGCCTTCCCGTCTGGGAGGTCTGATTAAATATATCCACATTTCATCCGTCGGTGTGTATGAGCATTTTATTTTGAAATAATTTAATTTTACTATTCAGCTTTTTCCACAATAAACAGCCCGTCGACCTTATGAAACACTTATGTTACTTATGTAGGTAAATCTGTCATTCTGTGACATTTAATTTGAATAGATTTCAGACTTCTGAAGGGATGATAAGGTAGTAAATATGTATAATATTACGACTGAAATGACACTTCACACAAGATGGACCAAGCTGCCCTTTTATTTTCACATAGCATAAATATTTTTGCAAGCACGAGAGGTGTGTTTTGGATTCAAATGCAGGCTGAGATCAGTTCTCAAACATAAACATGCTTGTATCTACATTAACTTCATTTACAAAAAGGTTAGTTTTACAAATGACCGCGTCTTTTAATACGTTTCAGAAAATTATCTGATGGGCTTTCCACATAAACAGCTCTGATTAGAGCAAGATCATTAGTGCTTAACTTGATGGGAAATTAATATTTTAAAGTGGTTATTTTTCTGCTGACTAGTGTTTATTGTGAGTGCATTTTTATTGGTTAATGAGTTAATAGGGACTTGTATTATATTTGTTCTTTATAATGGTGTTATTTAAAGTCATACCCTCATTTCTTCTTCTTCTCCTTGCTCTTCACATACTTAGGGCTCTGTCCTACATCTCAGAGGCCACCATGTTTTGGAAGTTCGACCTACACACCACCTCCCACATAGATCAGCTGCTGGACAAGGAGGATGTGACATTGAGAGAGCTGATGGAGGAGGACGATGTCCTGCAGGAGTGCAAGGCTCAGAACCGCCGATTGCTCTTCTTTCTTTCCCAAGACCACTGCATGCAGGAGCTCGTCAACTTGATCACCACAGAACCTCCCACTGACATAGAGGAGAGAAGCCGCTTTAAGTGAGTTTTCAGCGTAACTGACAAACCTTTTTTTCAGTCTGAAATCAGGTATTTCAGAAATGTTATCACCTGTGCTTGACTGCATCTCTCAAGGTTTCCAAACATCGCTTGTGAGCTCCTGACATCAGATGTGGCAATTATAAATGATAAGCTGGGCGGGGATGAGTCTTTGCTCGAGGTGCTCTATCACTTCCTGGAACAGGACCCGCCTCTCAACCCTCTACTGGCTAGCTTCTTCAGTAAAACTATAGGCAATCTCATTGCCAGGAAAACTGAACAGGTACACTGGTTGAACTGGTCAGAGTCATGACCTGGGCCAGAGTTTTGCTTTTTTTAAAGAACAATAGTCGGTTGATAAATACTCTCAACAATACAATGTATCTCGGGTTTCCAACTAGAGATGATGAGACTTTTGTTTTACAGGTGATTTCTTTTCTAAAGAAAAAGGAAGGTTTTATTAGTCTCGTGCTGAAGCATATTGATGCCTCTGCCATGATGGACCTGCTGCTTCGCCTCATCAGCTGTGTTGAACCTGCCTCCTTAAGGCAGGAGGTCCTCCTTGTAAGTAATATTTTAAAGTTATCCATAAACGACTTTCTTTGTTCCTTATTTTATTTCTGTGTTAGTGGTTGAATGAAGAGAGGTTGGTACAACGGCTCTCAGAACTCATCCACACTGGTAAAGATGAGGAGGTGAGTGTGTATCGAGCCCGGTATTAAATTTGTCAGCACATTTTATTTGAAGATGCTAATTTCTAAATAATTTGCCACTTCTAGAGACAATCAAATGCATCCCAAACGCTTTGTGACATCATCCGCCTTAGTCGAGACCAGGCCAATCAGATGCAGGAGAATATGGAGGCTGACCCACTATTGGCAGTACTAGAGTCGTACGTTTGAACTTTCTGGACTTTTTGAACCCATTTCAATAACTTAAGATCATCAAAGCATCCAGTAACGTACACATACGTAACTCGCAGTGAGATTTCAACAGGATGTTCCTGTAACACAAGCAGGGATAGTTCTTCGAGGTCAAGCAAAGTTCCCAGCAACATTGTTTATCTGTTTTGTGACAAAGTGTTTTTTTTTCTGAAGACGGAGAACAATTATTGCACATTTTACAGTTGAAAACATCAACGGTGCTGTTTGAGAGCAGATATTGGGTACAAGATCATTGATCCAGAATGATCTTTATTGAGTCGCACTGGCATATTGGTATTATTATACAATCATAACAGATAAATTTAATGCTAAGTAGCAGTAAAGTGTTTGTCAGTGCATTTCTAACGTGCCATTGATATTTGGCTTGATTCTAAATCGTGCAATTGTCTGCATTTCAGGCAGGAGAGTGTAGCGGGACTCCTCAAGAACATGTTTGAAGGTAAGAGGAGTGAGGCCTCCATCGTTAATGGAACTCAAGTGCTACTTACCTTACTGGAGATCAGAAGGTCTGGGTGAGTTTTTCCACATTCCATCTAAGTCTTCAGAAATTCCTAACATTCTGTTTCTGCTACTCAGATTATTTAAATGATAATTAGTAGGTGTTTAAACACAGTTATCATAGTTTAAACTCCTTTTCTGCTTTTCATCACTCAATTCTTTTTAGTAATTGATTTATTTTATTCTGTGATTATTATTTTTTAAGCAGGAATGCTGACAGTAAACGGGAATACTTTTGATAATTTAGGTGGCTGAAACCGTTCCCTATTGTGCATGATCTTTTTGATTAAATGATATTTTGATATAAATTAAAATGTAGATATTAAGATTAAGATGAACTTTATTCATCCCCGTGGGGAAATTGAATTGTAATAGCAACCTATACAAAGTATAGAAACAGAATAAATAAATACAGATAAGATTAGAACGTTAGCATATATACAACATAGATTATAAGCATATATATATAATATATACATAATATAATATAGACATATTATAAGCATTATAAGCATATATACATAAATATAGAATAAAATAGAAATACAATTACAACATAATATAAATGTGTCAAGTTACAATATTAAGCAAAAACAGATGTAAATGATTCATTATGAATATTAATATTAATGAAATAAAACCCCACATTGAATCCTTTTAGCAGAAAAAAATGCAACCAAATAAAACAATTATTTTTGCATATAAAAATTGAATGACTCCTCTTACAAATCACATATTCAACATTCCCAGAGCGCTGTTTTCTTCTGTGGATAGTTTTGCAGATGCACTAAAATGATAAAAATCTAATCAGACTTTGGGTGTTGACTTTGTGTACTTCGGTGTTCACAGCACTAATACATGTCATGATGTTGTGGCCACAGGAAGTAATTCTTTATACTTAAAAAACCCCACCACAAATCAAGGGAACAAGAAATTCTACCATTATCAGTCTTGCTTCAAGCCCGCCAAAATATTTTTCCCTCAATATGGTACTAGATGAAATGACGGGTCACGAAGCTTTGGAGGTCATTTTAAAGTTTCGGGTGAAAGCGGGGCTTCAGTTTACGGCATCCGTCCAACCCGTTACAATGGTGCATTTTAGGCACATAATATTGTTGAGAGAGAATATGATACATTTTTCCTTTTTATATAGGTTTCTAGAACTTTTCGGAGGGATACGGCTGTAACATATCTGTATCTACGTGAAATTAGTTGTAAAATAAAAAACAATTTTCATTTTCTTGTGTGTTAAATTTTACTTTTTATTTAGTTTGGTAAGCGTACACTTGGTAAATATGGAGCTACATCATATAAAATGTAAGATATGCTCCGGGTGGGCTTATTGCGTAGTAGGTCTAAAAGGGTTAAACCAGGCATGTCCAAAGTCCGGCCCGGGGGCCAATCACGGCCCGCGATAAGATTTCATACGGCCGCAACTTCAGTCATTCAATGTATTGTTTATGGCCCGCTGGCACTAACAGAATAAATAAATCACTAAAATGTAATTCCTCCTTTCTTGTAGATCTTGTAAAAGACAAGAGCAAAATGTACTTGTTTTAAACTTGAATGATAACAGACAACTTTGCATTACATTTATCAAACTCATGGAAATTTAAGGTATTCCATACAGTTCAGTGTTCAATGTTATCTGACTCTCCAGATATGAATTAAAGGCAGAATTGTGTTTTTAGAGTTGTTCACGTCTGCCTGAGTGGCTTATATTTGGTTACACTGCCATTAGAAAAATAAAGAGAATTGTGACAATGAAAATTGTTTTATAATAGTGTACATTTGCATGTAACTTTTCTGGTTAAAAAAACATCAGAAGGATCTACTGGCCCCCGGGCATCTTCACGTTATCAAATCTGGCCCTCTTTGCAAAAAGTTTGGACACCCCTGGGTTAAACTAAATAGAAAATAAAAGCTAAATTTGAGCTTCTTCCCCCTGTGTGTTTTCAGGTTGGAAGGGCTTATGGATCTATATTCTCAGGGTTACGAAAGGTCTTACACTGTCAACAGCAGTATTTTAAATGCCATTGAGCCCCATTTAAAGGACTTCCAGCAACTTCTTTTGGATCCCCCCAAGGTAAAGATGGAGAAATCTGAAATAAATGAGAAATAATAAGACAAATAAGCATCCATTTCCTTCCATTTTCTCATTTAGCATTGATTTACAAGATTTGATGAAGAGTGTGAAGGCTACACAGTATGCATGAAACCAAGACTGAATTTATAATAATAGGTGGTTTGCTGTCACGTGATTTCGGGGATGCACAAAATTCAGATGGGGCAGGAATTAGAGAACAGAAATTGGAAATGACAGAAAGGTAGTATTCAAAAGTCTTGGGTGAGCCTCCACATACTGTGCAGTGATATCGCAGTTAGCTCTGTTTCCTGTAACATAACAGACTGATGTTTGTCTTTAGTTTTAGCCTAGTATGTAAGTAGTTCCACTATTGTAGCCCTACCTTTCTTGAAGTGGTGACTGTACACCCCCCCTCGAAGTGGGAGGACATGCGCGTACATTGTCTGACTCAGCTCCTCCTAATTTGAGACTGAGGTTTTCAAACGCTGCTTTTTTCAGTGAATTTTTAAAAAGTTTCTCCACATTGTGAGTTACAACTTTTTGCATGCGAAACTTAGCATATGCTTGTCTTCTTCCTCTGGGCAAATCTCTTCCGGCCTCCTCAACTGCAGCCGTGAGGACAGTTATCTATTATTCCCGTGTATATTCCAGAAATATAACAGTTTGTTCATATTGAAGGAATTGGTGTCTAATACCCAAATTGTAGTTTTAAATGCTAACATAAATAGAGCTCCTTAATTCCTCATTGACCACCTCATTAATTTGAGTGGGGAAAAAATTGTTCTATTATTTGACTCATTTTTAAGTTTTAATATGTGGAGACAATGTCATCTCTCTCCTCAGAAAAGTGCAATATTGACAACCGTTGGCATTCTCGAGCAACCACTCGGGAACGCCCGCCTTCATGTGGCCCGACTAGTGGCCGCTTTGCTGCAGACCAGTGATCCCAGTATTTGCCAGGAGCTCTGCAATCTATCCACCATTGATGCATTACTGGTAGGCTAAACATTGCTTGACTCTGGGTTTATTTGATGATTTTATATTACACCCCTTTAAGAAAAGTTTTAGTATCCATAACAATGACCTGGATGATTGAGAATCTACACAGACAAGAGGTTTAGTGTTTTAATATAGAAATATTTTTTAATATAGAAGGTTTAGTATTTCATACTCGTGTTTATTTAAAACATGAAGAACCTAAGCAGAGGACAGCAAATGTGGCTTAATTTACATTCACTAACAGTCAAACTAAATGCTAGTTCTAGCAAACAGCTGCTGTCTACGGCCTTGCAGGCTTTTTGACCAAATCTGATCAAGGTGTGAAAATGGCAGTAAGAGCCTTATTTGACATACCTCTACATGCTCATGCATGTTCAATGCCCTTTTTTATCGGATGGTGCTCTTTTCTGGTGCAAACAAATCACACCGGACATATTAGCCTAGCTTTCTTTTTTCCCTTCAAGTTTGTCTCTGGCAGAATAGTCGAATTTAGTGGGGTTTTTAGTTCTTTATGGAAGTAATGTGATTTAAAATAAAGTCAAGTAAAAAATGTGAACCAAATACAGTTACTTTGATTGTTGAATGTCGTTCAAAGTAATTTCTACTCATGTCCATTTCAGGGATATGTCACTAACTTTTTCTCTCTGGCAGGATTTGTTCTTCAAATACTCCTGGAATAATTTTTTGCACTTCCAAGTGGAGATTTGCGTGTCAGCCATCCTGAATCATCCTACTTCAGAAGAGCAGCCGAGTTCAGGCCTCCAGAATCTCGATGGGAATCCTGCCATCTCCAGCCCTGTTGTGCAGGGGGAGGTGGTGGAGCAAAACAGAGACCTACAGACTTCCATCCACAAAGCCCTTGTGGCACATGTAAGCGACGAGCAGGACGTTTCTGCCACAGGTTTGATGCTGTTCTTCATCTGTTTCCGCCCTCACTTCCCTGTCTTGTTTCTGTTCAGCTTTTCCAGAAGTGCATGCTGGTGCAGAAGATCCTGGATGCCTGGGAAGAAAATGATAAAATACAGTAAGAAGATTCTTACATTGAAAGGATAGTTGTGACAACACTCATTTTACTCTGTTCCTAATTTATTTGCTACCTCAAATACAGCTGTATTGATTTTCCACTGCGAGCCTGAGAATGTTTTGATCAGTCGCTTTACAAGAGCAGGAATTTTTGGGCCGATTAGTAGGTTTAAATAAACAAATGATGGGTTTGAATCCGATCACGCGAGGGAGCAATATATTTAATTCATTTTTATTTACTATTTACACTTGTGTACTGTTTACTGAGTATCTAAACATGAATTCTTAAGCCTTTTTTGCCAATGTTTGACAATTTTTTGCACAAACTGACTGAGATGAAAAGGTTATAGGCCAATGACCTATAGAGGGATTTCACTGATTTATTCCTTCATTCATTCATTAATGTTAAGACACGATCAGTAAATTTAAAAAAATCCACTACATAAATATTTAACGCTGGCCAAGGTTCAATCAAGACAAGAAAAAATAACAAGACAAAAATAATGGGAACCAATTAACTTACTGTAATTGAATTACTTAGCATTTGTTTTTATCCGCTGTATTCAAGATTAAAAAAAAACGTTATGTCACTACGTGATGGACAGTAGTTGCCACAATGACATTGGGGAAAAACAACAACACATGTTTGTGTTTAAAAAAAACACACATGATGACATGTGATTTAACTGTGTTTTACATATTTGTGGTTTTTATATCGTGTGTGTGTGAGCATATGATGGACTCTAAAGTTTTTGGAATCATTAGCTAGCAACATCGTCACTATCAAACAAACATGTCGGTGCAGTAAAACTTCTGAGTAAACGAGACAGATAAAACAGGATCCTTCCACTGTAGATGACCAGGACAACAATGCCCCCCCCCCAACGGCCCCATTGATCTGATCCTTGGTGTCAGACATTACAGACAATCCTACAAATGATACGAAACGTAAAATACCGTCCGATCTGATATAGCCGAAAGATCTCCAGAAAGCTTTGTGCCGAGCGGCCAAATACATATGCATATAATACAAAGCGTATAATTGTCAAACGTAGAGCTGAAGGGGGCACCAGGAGAGGCAACATGGGTCACCTCACCAGAATCGCCAACATGGTGGTCCACAACCTGGAGAAAGGACCTGTTCAGGCCCAGATCGCCGACTTAATCAAAGGTATTTACTCGTCTTGAATTGGTGCTAAGGTCTTTCTTTCCTTAAGGCAGCTGAGATTTCAGATTGATAAGCACACAGTAGTGTTTTTAGGATATTAGTAGGACAGCCAATGTTTGAAGGAACAGACAAATGCAGAAGGATTTAGAGTTAACAGATAACAATTACCCACAAAATACCTGGGCTATCTTTTCTTTACTTATTTGTGATACCAGACGAACCAGTGGGCATATGGACGTTGATGATATCAAATCTCGCCATTTCAGAACTTCCAGAAGACTGCAGGGGCCGCTGGGAAAGCTTTGTAGAGGAGACCCTAAGAGAGACCAACAGGAGGAACACGGTAGAACTGGTGAGAGATCCTTCCGCAGCAGGAACCTCGCTGATCTGTCCTTTTCTTATCCCTCAGAGATGTTTGATTAGTAATGTCAGCATCAGTATCACTGTGCACATTCAGACATTTTTATTTGATTTCAAATCAAATCCATCTGTTTTTATGTAGCGTCTGTTACAACCTAAATTGCTTCTAGGCGCTTTCCAGAATCCCAGGGTCTGACCCCCCCAAGCATGATGATGATGATGGCTGGGTTGAGAGAGAGGAGAGGAGAGGAGAGGAGAGGAGAGGAGAGGAGAGGAGAGGAGAGGAGAGGAGAGGAGAGGAGAGGAGGGAGGACAGGTAGAGGAGAGGAGAGGAGAGGAGAGGAGAGGAGAGGAGAGGAGAGGAGAGGAGAGGAGAGGAGAGGAGAGGAGGGAGGACAGGTAGAGGAGAGGAGGGAGGACAGGTAGAGGAGAGGAGAGGAGAGGAGAGGAGAGGAGAGGAGAGGAGAGGAGAGGAGAGGAGGGAGGACAGGTAGAGGAGAGGAGAGGAGAGGAGAGGAGAGGAGAGGAGAGGAGGGAGGACAGGTAGAGGAGAGGAGAGGAGAGGAGAGGAGAGGAGGGAGGACAGGTAGAGGAGAGGAGAGGAGAGGAGGGAGGACGGACGGACAAGTAGAGGAGAGGGGAGGAGAGGAGAGGAGAGGAGGGAGGACAGGTAGAGGAGAGGAGAGGAAAGGAGAGGAGAGGAGGGGGAGAGGAGAGGAGAGGAGAGGAGGGAGGACAGGTAGAGAAGAGGAGAGGAGAGGAGGGAGGACAGGTAGAGGAGAGGGGAGGAGAGGAGAGGAGAGGAGGGAGGACAGGTAGAGGAGAGGGGAGGAGAGGAGAGGAGAGGGGAGGAGAGGAGAGGAGGGAGGACAGGTAGAGGAGAGGAGAGAATAGGCAGAGATCATAGAAATACATTAATAAATCAAGCTGCTGGTATAAGAGTGGAGTGGGTCGGCAGGGTCAGAGGTCAACAGGCCAGCATACAGCTATATTTGTCATTTTAAATATAAAACCAAAAGTCAGAAAGGATGACAAAAACTGCAGTTCTTTTCATTAAAAAGCCATTACAAAACCTCTGTTTAAAAGCTTTTTCAACTGTCGGTATTTTGCAGGTCAGCACCCACAACATGCACTCCTCCAGTGAGGATGACGACATAGAGAGCCCCTTCCCCAATGACCTGTCTCTCCAGCAGGTAGCAAACATGCAAACAATGATCGATGCTCCTGAAATGCCTCCGTGAGCAGAGATGTTGACCGTCCTTTTCTTCCCACCCCAGGCTTTCTCCGATTACCAGATCCAACAGATGACTGCCAACTTTGTGGATCAGTTTGGTTTCAATGACGAGGAGTTCAGCGAGCATGACGAAAATATTAAGTGAGTCACAGAAGTCCATTTTTCACAGTTAAATCCATCGAATTGATCTGGTTATTTCATCATCATTTCTCTCCCCAGTGCCACATTTGACAGAATCGCCGAGATAAACTTCAATCTAGATGCTGACGATAACAGTGTAAGTTTACAGGTATAAAAAATGTTTTTTTAAAAAAGAAAAAGCTAGCTTGTGTTAATCACTGAGGTGCTGATTTCCAGGCCAATGCCGCTGCCTTTGAAGCCTGCTGTAAAGAGAGGATACAACAGTTTGATGATGTTGAGGAAGAAGAGGACATTTGGGAGGAGAAAGAGATGAACTATGCAACTCAATCGAAATCCCGAACAAGGTAGGAGAGAGAGGCGCGTGCGGCTCAAGTTGGGATCGGTAGCTTGATATTTCTTCAACACGCAGGTTTGGGGTAACTCAGACTTCAGAAGGAAGCTCCAGGAGCAGCATGGAGAACGGCAGGAGGGATCAGGAACAGGGGGCTGAGTCTGATGAAGATGACGACCATCGGCAAAACGCGTCGGATACAGGTAGAGAGAGAAGCTGCTCCATCAATAAACCCGGTCAAATGCATGTGGTGTCAAACGTTATCATCGTTTGGATTCCAGGGCCTGGCTGGACAGCAAACTTCAGGGATTGCAGAGAGAACGCGGGGTCCCAGACCCTCGCAGGGTGGGTCGCTCCAGGGAGCGACGCGCAGATGCAGGAAACTGGCTGGGCCAATTTCACTCAGTTTGGGCCTTTCTCTGGGTGAGAAGAACCACCGTCGGCCGCCGAATTCTGTATATTCCTCCATCCGATGGATGTTCAATACGGAATATCGGGGAGTTGAATATGATTGTCCTGTGGACGAGGAGGCCCTATATCTGGGGAAAATAGCACGGAAGGATGCAAATATGGGCGGCACGACCTGCATCGGATAAAGTTGAGGCCTGGAAATGATGTAGGGGTAGTTTGGCGACCCAATTACTGCTCCCTTGGTCTGCGCCCCCTCTGCAAAGTTGCAATTTTTACGAGCAGACGAGGGAATAGCGGCGCTAGCATAAACCCATAACGAGGCCCAACAGTTCCCAGGCAACTTTTATGCGGCAGGCGAATTCTGCCATCATCGTATTGATTGGACAATACAGCGGGACCTCTACTTACGAATTTAATTGGTTCCGGAAGTTGTTTCGTAACCTGAAAATTACGTAAGTAGAGGCGCGTTTTCCATGTAAATGCCCTAATCCGTTCCAAGACCCCAATAATTCGGACATAATGTTTTTTTTTATAAATCATAAAAATGCTCCAAAACATGTAACAAATACATGTTACAATTAGATTACCGCACAATAAACGTAGGAATTCAGTGCAAGGCTTCTCCAGGAACAAAATGAACTTTATTCCAGGCTAATCTCACATTAGCCGTCATTACTAGCAACGAATGTTAACACTTGTGGTAACACTGCCATCTAATGGACAAACGTATGAACACTCACAATAAATCGCCGTTAACGGCCATATTCTTTGGTGAGGTCAACCAAACGCATCCCTTTTTCATGCTTTCCTATTATTTCTTGCTTTGTTTGTATGGAGAAAAAAACCTCTCTTCTTCTTTTCTTCTTTTTCTCTTTTCTCCATCACTTTCCTGGGGTCCATAGTGAATAAAAGTTAAACGAAGACGACGCTGGGATACACACAAACTTGTACATATTGACGTCCCTCCTAGCCAATGGGATGACAAGACGATGCTAAGCGATAGCCAATGGCAGAGCAGCTACAAGCATGTTTGCGTTGGCAAACTCATCGAGCTGCGAGTAGCAGCGGTAGCATATTTTTGCCTTTCGTATCCTGAAATTTCCTTCATAACAAGAGGAAATATTTTCCCGTTGAGACGTGTCGTAACCTGAAAATTCCGCACGTAGAGACGTTCGTACGTAGACGTCCCACTGTACAAGCAACGAGCGTGAGTTTTTAAACTACCGGTAGTTTAAGCTCATAAGCAGTAATATTTCTGATGGCAATTGAAGTATTACATCGCATCAGGCAGTATTTTGCTAGGAGGTTATTGAGAAGTGTTGTTTGTGTTACCTCAATAAATTTCAGGTGATTTCTGTTATTTGTGTATATTTTTGTCATTCACAGTCAAAACACTATATTTGGTAGTAAAATAAGAGTAAGAGGCTAGAAAACCACATAAATCTCAAAGGTAAGAGGCAGCAATTCGTTGTAAATACTGGTGATAACTTGGTAGAACATGTTCTTCTCTCCTCTGAAGCCCCCCGATGGTGGCGCGGGGACTCGGTTAGGCCCTGTAAGGTTCCCAGGAAGGACTGTGATGGACAGTGGAGATATTAATCTGTCGTCAGGAGCCATCGAGCTGTTTCAGCCCTAAAATATGCCAACTGTTCCCTGTTCCAGTACAGATACCGGGCCCAGGTGCAGTTCTCCTGTGGACTCGGGCAGCAGCGGCCCAAGCAAACAAGCCAATCAAAACCACGCCGAGAGCAGTGAGTGTCGAGGAAGCCTCAAAGATGCTCAAAGATGCCGGCGGCCTTTTTTGTTGTAAGAGCGTGATGTCGTCAACAGACGCGGCGTCCGACGCAAAGAGAAGCGTCCCTCCGGTGGCCTCCGACAGCAGCTCCTCGGGCGGCTCTGACAGCGAGGAAGACGATAAAACCACAAGCGGTCCTCCCGATCCCATTTCAACTTGCGTGCCTGGGAACAAGCCAGATCACCTCAAAAGGCGAGTCCGTTATTTCCCCCGACTTCTGCGGAGCAGTCGGAGCTGCAAAGGCGCGTAAAACTGCCGCGAGCGGGCGAAGCAGCTATATTTGACCCCTAACTACCAGGTTGAGTTTAATGACAGACTCGGTTTTCTTTCCTCCGGGCTTACGAATGTGACGACGCTCCCTTTATTCCGAGCTCTCCCGACTCTTTATTTATTTTTTTTTTTTTACTGCTTTATCCATTGACTGTGTTGTGTGTGCAGCGAGGAGATTCCGGTCTCTCTGGAAAAGCTCCTGCTGTCAGATCCTCCCGACGTTCCAGAGCAGCGGGAGTCACCCGCCGGAGATTCCCCCACAGCCTCAAAGACCGTCAACAAGTAAGGAACTACTGTCGCTGGTTTGATTGTTTCTCCCTGGAAAAAAGGACCCGTTTCACCCCTCTGTCTTCATCACATCGACCAGGTTGATGCGAAGGCGAAAGTAACCTCATTCGGAGCCTTTTTGTCTGACCCCGAGAAGCTTTTGCAGATACTGTTTTAGCGCGTTATTTTGCTTTTTTGTTCCGACAGAGAAGAACCCGCAGCAGCACAGGAGATGTCAGTGAACGGGCCGGTGTGAGAGCCAGTCGAACCCGCTGGTTTCAGCTCTGCAGACGTCCTGCGTCCTCGAGAGTGATTCTTAAAGAACCTCACTGCAGCTCCACTGTTTTTATAGAAGCATTCTGCCGTGTTATTGGACCCGGACAATGCCAATCAACAACAGAACTGAAGCGGCAGGAAATGGGAAAAAAAGCAAACTCAAGAAATCCAACAGACTGAACGCGGTGTGGAGGAATCATCTTCAAAGCGTCCCCCCCACCCCCACCCACCCCCACCCAATGTTGCACATTTGTGCAGTTTTAATGTAGCAACAACCGAATCTGAGAGGCAACACCATCATTATTTTTTTATGTCCTAAAACTGAAAGATTTCTCTCTACTTGTTCAAAGCTGTTGGAATCCTGTTATTTGGGATTAGACGTCACATTGCAGAATGGATAGCACAGGCAGATTTTTACAGGCTGCCTTTACAATAAATACCCTTCCTCTTCTTCTTCAAGCTTAAGAAAAAGCACTTATGCAGCCACTTACTGTACATTTTAGCACAACATGCCCACCCCTCATCTCTGCTAGCGCTCTCATCTTTTCTCATGCATATTTGTCATCCATCGTTTATGCTTTTTTTTTCCCCCTCCCCCCCTTCAATTACATCTCGGGTTGCCACACATTGCCATGAATGTTTTAAAGTGTGTCGGGAGGTCGTCGGAAAAGAGCTCTAATAGTATTACCGTCTTTTGCTCATGTGCAATAATGTCAAGTAGCCATTTTATTTAAAATGAAATTCAGCATATATCTTTTGATTTTCAATCTAAAGACAGTTGTGTTCTATTGACTTGGGCAAACAAATCTGGATATGAATTTGTGTCGAAATTAGTTTGAATTTTTCTTTCTTCATTTCTAGTGCATGTATAATTGGTTCTCTGTTGACCTAGCTAGTGAGCTACCTTCTGATTGTGATGACCTTTAACTTTGTTATTGCTATTCCTCCTAAATCAACCAAACTTTATCTACCTAATCACAAATGATATCTGCATTTTTCTGTCCGATAAGCACTTCCTCTGAGGGCAGGAGCATCTGGAATGATGCTTTCTTTACTTTTTTTTTTTTTTTTTTTAAAGTGTTTCATTTTATTCCTCCTTTCTGAGCAGCAGGGTTGTAAACAGGGCAGATCTAAATTCTGCAGAGCTCCAGGCCTGTTTTGCGTCCATGAAATATTTGACAGCGTTCAGGTTGTATGATCATTGTTTAAAAAAAAAAAAAGAAATTAAAAGTGTCTGGTTGGCCACATTAATATGAAAAATGTTCCCATGTTGTCTCTCCAATGCTGCAAAGAACCAGGTTTGTTTTCATGATGGTGATGTGATGTGCTTAGAAATTCAAGTTGAGTCCTGGAAGAAGTGTGTGTGTGTGTGAGTGTGAAATGACGAGAATAAACGAGATTCATAATTATAGCATGAATATACAACTAAATGATATTAAAAATATCAGTGAGAGTAGAGTTGTCATGGAAAGGTCTATTCTGGGAATGGAAAGAAGTTTTGTAATTAACTGTAAAGATAAATTTGCTATGTATTCATTTACATAATGAGTAATTTGAGGTGACAAAGATAGATTCAACAGGTTAGCAGAACTGAACGCACGTCTGTTCCATGCTAACTGCAAGCAAAATGAACCAGCAGCCACAGCAGTAGCATTAGCATTTTGGATTCTAATTTATAGGCAGTTTTCCTCCACATATGTTAAATGTCATCCAACTGTGTGTTGGAAATGTTAACATAACACACAAAGACTTAAACCCACAATTTTTATTTGGATTCTTCAAAACTAAATTGACATGATTGAAAACAACTGGGCTCAGACACGGTCCTAGAAAAAGAAAACAAAATAAACAAAATACAGTAAAAAAGATTCATAAAATATGTTAGCCTTTATGTCTGAAAAGTGTTGCCACAGAAATCCTAATAAAACAAGCTGATTGGATGTCGACTGCAGTCACAACACAGCGTCGGTAGTGTTCTCACTGTTGCCTCATTATTTTACTCACCACCTACTTAATGACAGATTTATTATTTTTTTAAATAATTACTAAAAACATCATACGCAATTTTAATGTCTATATTTGTTTTTAAGTAGGGTGTATCAACCTGCTGCCTAATGGAATCAAAATATTGAGCCTGGCTCTCAAAAACATACATGACACAAAAAAATGCTATTTTAAATGTATATGTTCATGTTAGTATGTTAAATTAGTACATATGCAGCTTCGTTACGAACACTGGGCTCATAACATTTAGGCAGACGACGGGACACGGCACCAAGGAGACCGCGAGTGTTTAAAGTTGATTGTTGTGACTGTAATCTTCATCCAGAACAACGTGGTAAAATTTGATCCGCCTTTAAATATCGGCACCGAGGCTCTTCCACGCAGAAATGGTTGGTATTTAATTTGTTTTTAAAAAAAAGACGAGGAAAAAGACAACATTGAGGGTTTACTTGTACTTTATCAAAAAAAAAAAAAAAAGAATTAAGCATTAGTCAAATTAATACAGAAATTAACAAATGGCACATTGGATTCCTAATTTAAAAAGAGGTGTTTGAGGAACTTTCTTATTGAGAAGTTAAATAAATTACTAACATAAACGATACATACAAATCTGGAGTATATACAAGTAGTTATTGGACACAATAGAATCTACAATTTCAAAATTAATGTTTGACAAAGACAGCAGTAGAACATATTACATAAGGGTTTGTGTCAGAGTGATGCGTGCATGTGTGTATTGGGAGGCGGTGATGGTGGTAGGGGGGTGGTCACATTTACATTTATTAAAAAGAAGTGGCTCGATGGTTGACACAGACGTAGCCGCTGGATGGAGTTAAAAGAAAAGTGTGCTCTGAGACGCCGTCTCATCTCATTGTTAAGAAGCAATTAGCAAAAAAGAAACTTGCTCCTGTTGAATGATTGCTATGAGTACAACTGATGTTTCCTTCTAGTCAGAAAGAAATGTTTTCTATTACCTGTATTCAGCGATTTATCGCTCTTAGATGTTAAAATAGTGAAAAGCAGCGGAATTTTCCTTTAACTGACATCCAGGTGTGTCAAACATCTGTAAAACTACCGTTCCTCCAATGCATACGATCGTTTCTCTCCCTTCTCGGAATCTCCTTGGACTCCAAGAGAATGCTCTTAAACAAATCCCTCCTGCTTCCTTTGGCTTCCCTTAAAAATTGGAATGTTGATCGTGGAGTGACTGCTTCATAAAAACCCAAGTAAAGGGGTGAAGGGCGAATCGACTTTGTAAACACTCTCGGTGAAAGTTAGCCAACGTGCTTGATCTGCGCTTGCTTTCAGTCCGTCACAGTATTTCGTTGAGCCTTAATGGAGCAAATTTGAGAAGAATCGGAGATGAGGGACATCCCTCACGAGCCGGGATCTTTTCCCTCCGTTATCATTGCGGTTTGTAATGAAGAGTAAGCTGTGATGAGCAAGTGTGTGTCCGCTACTTTGGTCCATCGGATGTGTCGACTGTCGCCCCTCCTTCATTCCTCCCTGTTGACAGTTAAAGGGGGTGTGGTTAACAGGAAGCGCGCGCCACTTGGACGCTGCAGGTGGAGGTCTGGAACACTTTTCATGCTGGAGCTGCAGGACACATTTCTGTAATATGCATGCTTTCTTGCACACATCTAGCGCACGGTTAGAGTGGTGAGGGTGGGGCGGCGACCTGCTGTAGCTCATCAGACAAGAGCGAGTGGTTCTCCTGGTGCTTTTTTTTTTGGCCTTTTTCTTATTTTTTCTTACAAAAACACTGAAATATTTTGACAAAAGGTTATTAGTTTAACACTGTTGAAATGAACAGAGCGTTCATTGCTGAAAGGCCCCTTTCCTTTCTCCTGGGACAGCAGACGTGTCCTCTGTTCATTCAGTCACGGTTTGGATTCTACGCGTCCGACAGGCAACTCTGAATATTGTCCATCCACAGCTGAGCGTTGGTGCTGTCCTGAGCACAGAAATTGTACACCCGTTTGGTCGTCTTGAGCTGAGGGTGAAAGGAGATTGAGTCATTGATCCACAGCAATTATGATCAGAACTAAAATACATGAAAACAAACGCACATCGGGCAACAACACAAAGTATTCAAATGATCTACTGATGTGTTTCCAAAAATAGGGCATTTATGCAGCCGTATGTAACGAAATTGCTGGAGCTGGCCAAAAAAAATGTGATGTGGTCTGGTACTGTTCAGAAAGCCCTGGAAATATCTGAGTTCTTATTGAGTTTAATCTCAAGTCAATATGTTTCTTTAGCTTTATCATATTAGCTTTAGATCATCACACGAATCTGACGCATCGGCAGCAGAGCCGGTGGATGTCGGACGAGTTATTTACAATTTTATTTGGTAAATGTGACGTATGAAAGCATCATTCAGATGAAAAGAAATGCCTTTTCCTTTATTACAATAATCATTTGATTCGGAGCCAAATAAAGCAGCTCTATTCTGAAATCTTGCTCCAATGTAAATTGGATCCTGGCACCGGTTTGCATCTGTGCTGATGAACTCACATCAAAGAAGGCTTTCTCCTCTATGTTCTTGGGCGCCCCAATGGTGGGCGTTCCAGGGATCACCGACTCCACCTCAGCCAACTCGATCATACCTTTACACTCCTTGTCCTGCCTGCTCTCATAATATCTCAGCTGAAGACACACACACCCACACACACTCATTATTTTATAGAATGATTCAAATTAAATGCTTGCAATGTTCAAGCACTGACCTGATGTTTAGTCTTGTCTAAAACAAACAACCGTGGTTTCCATGGTTTCAACAAAGCCCCCCTCTTGAAGAGGATACCTTCGAAGCTCCTAATTGGAGGAGGAATAACCCGAACATTAAAGACATGACATGACTACATTATGAAGTGGTTTTGCTCTCAGCCTCGCTCTACCTGTTCTCGCTCTCTGTGCTCTGGAACTGGCTGTAAAGCGTGCTGGTGCTGGTCCGCCCAGCAACCGGTGTGGACGTGGCACTGGCCTCGCACTCCAGAGCCAAGTTGATTGAGGACCCGACTCCGGTCTCCTGCAGGTAGACGCCCTGAGAGCGCCGTTGGTGGCACAAGTTGGACGACATCAGCAAGGAGCTGGAGAACGAAGGCTGAGGGGGCATCAAGCACAGCGTTATTGTTAATTGTACTGCTAATTACCTGGGTTGATCAGACCGCAAACCCCTACGACCTCACCTTGCTTTCCAGTTTGGGCTCAGTTTTCTGTGTGGTCTTGATTTTGTCCCACGTGTCCTTCCACTTCTCTGACGTCTGTCCCAGCTCCGCCTCCAGCCTCTGTAGGTCCTGCAGCAGCTTTGTGATGGCGTCAGGCACCGTTTTGCGCACGTTGTCGTAGCACGGCCACACGATCCGCCGCTGGGACTTCAGGCCCCCGCTGTCGGGTTTCTCCGACGTCTCCTGAGCGGGACGCTCCTGCCAACTCCTCAGATCCCAGTCGTAGGACGGTCCCTCAGACAGCGTCTCCTCCATGTAGAAGTCCCACACTTTGAGATTTGAGATGAAGGTGTACGGCCGCAACACCTGGGAGGTACACTAGTGTCAGTCTCAACTTTGGCTGTTAAATGTAACGATATACAGGTGAATCACCATGAATTGGATCATCAAAAGATGAAGATCAGAGGATGATTTACTTCATTGATTCAATTCGAAGGAACTTTATACATTGGACACAAGATGATGTACAGTATTTCAAGTGTTCATTTGTTTGAGTTTGGATGATTAGGGTTGCTAATATTATTATTTGAAATTATGGTGTATAATGGTGGGAGCTCAGTCTGTTGGAAAGTGGGTTGAGAAGCAGAGGGTTCTTGGTTTGAGCCCCAGCAGACAAAACATGGAAGGTGTTCTGGTAGTAGAGGGAGGTGCCAGAACACCTTCAGAGCACTGCCAAGGTGCCCTTGAGCAAGGTACCGAACCCCCAAATGCTCATATAGGGCCCTGCGATGAGACTCATCCAGGGGTGGACCTGCCTTCACCCATTGTGTCCCCTCCCCGTGACCCCGAAAGGGATAAAGTGATTAAGACGACAGGGTAGACAGACATCAGGTTACTGACACCCCGCACGAGGTAAGGCGATTCTAACGGGAGCAACAGTGTTGCAGTGGACCGATGACGAGGTGCAGTTGCTTCTACCGCCAATCCTTAAGAATAAAAAGATTGCAGAGAATGTCAATTAGGAGTTATTGTTGCAACGGCTCGCGCAACTATTCCGCTTTGTGTTAACAGTGTTAGCTTTTTTAAACCCCACTCTGGAGCGTTTTTGTATCACCAGGTTTTCAGGCATTCTCTTGTAACCAGACCAAAAAAAAAAAAACAGAAGAGAAAGGGATTTTTATCGTGTAAATGGGGCCTCAACTTGCTGAACCCGAGCGCAATAATGGAAAGCAGAATAAAAGGGGAAATGTGGTAGAAAACGTCGCACAAGAAACAGGGATGCAAAGTTGACCATTCAGCCGAGGGAAAACTCTGCATTCCACTCAGAACTCAAGCTTCCAGAGTCTGGAGGAGGCTGAACTGCGGCCAAATACCTGATTTAAGGACCAGGCTTGAGTGGCCTTGAATGACCCAAAAGAGAAATTAGACGGTATTTTGTCTTAGTAATAATTCAGACTCAGAATTTTTGTTAGCTGTAAACCATAATCATCAAAACTCGAAGAAATAATCCCCTGAAAGTTATCAATATACCGTAACTACACACTGAATGAAATTAGTGAAATAAAAGCATTTTTTGAGGATATTGTAAATTACTGAGTTGCACTTGAGTCTCACCTCATCGTCCTCAGGAGAGAACATGTAGTTGTAGAAGATGGGAGTTTTCTTGCTCAGCCTGTCGATGTAATCCCACACCGATTTACACACCTGAGGGCTTCTCCTCTCCCCTTTCTCCTCATACAACACTCCTGCACACACGCGTACACAGTAAGAGAGTGTTTCATTTTTCCTCTAACAAAGAAGCCAATTTTTTTTATTGTTTTTTTACCCAGCTCAATGCGCTCGTAGTCAGAGTCGAGCAGGAAGGTGCGGAAGCGGTTGGAGATGTAGTGATAGGCCAGAAACTTCAGGTAATACTGACTAAACTCAAACTCCATGGGGAACTGCAGGTGGATCTGAAGTTGGGGAAACCACAAGTGCACATCAAGGACACACTCATCTTGAATGTTCGTATGCGATACAACGTACCTACATTATTTTATTATGTAGGTATTTTATTTCTAGTCAGAATATGACCTTTCTACTGATTTAGGCCGTCGATTGTGTTTTATTCTATTGTTTCAAAGAGACTCGTGGCTTTGATAGAGACTCGTGGCCTTTCACTTAAATTAGAAATGTATTGATATTGATTATTTCATATTATTGTGTCTGCAGTGTGATCCACTTAATTTTAGTCAGGGTGGACGTAATTTATTATGTTGCATTACTTCTAAATAAACTGCAATGCAACAGTACGTAAAATCAAAGCCAAGTGAAAGCTCCTGTAAACTGAAGGTGGATGTGCAGTCTCACCTGGTGAACACAATCTAGGAACTGCAGGAAGATGGGGGTGAAGCCACTGCTCTGGCTGCACAGAGTTTGTGCTCCTCTGTGGCTGAATCGGTGACCAAACGAGAGCCACTCCTTCTCCACCAGCAACCGGAACCCGTCAAAGGTTCTGTAATATGGGTCCGACAACAGCTGCACCAAAGACACCACCTGAGGATATGTGCACGCACACAGAGTCACGATAACCCTCATTCAATAAAAACAAGATTCCTAAGAATCAAGTTGTCGGTCCAACCTGCGTGGTGACATCCCAGCCATCTTCCAAGCTGACCATGACGGAAGAGCCCGTATCCAGCAGCTCCACCACTAAGACGGACACTTGCAACACCCTGTGAAGCTACAAACACATGCATATGTAGACAGTGAGTAAGAGCGCACTGACCCTAGCAAACATACCGTTTCCCCCTAGAGCGCAGACTTTAGGGTGTAGACACGCAAACGTACGAACATGGTACATACAGAATGTTTGAAATGTGGCAACTACACAGGAATCACCGCCTCCTGAACTCAATAAATCTGGACATTTGCGAGGGTTTGGCCTTGTATGGCATTGCACCAGGCAAATGTCGAATATGATGATGTACAGTAAGTGTGAACCCAAGCTTAGGAGCGTCGCAGGGGTGAGGGGACAACTGCACTTTGGCACACGGAAGAAGTGGCCCTAGCCTGAGTACACCCAAAGAACAATCCAAAAAAGACAAGGACAGTCAAATGGATAATGAAACGACACTAACCAATGCCATCCACTCCGACTCCTCCAAGCTGCGCTGGAAGCTCATGTTGGGATCGACGTACGATGAGCTCGGCACGCACGCCTTCATCAGCTTCTTGAAGCTGTTTTTCACCTGTCGCACGTCACACACCTCGATGGGGACCACCTCCCACTGCAGGTAAGAGTCCTGCTTCCCTCCCTAAACGCAACACACAAGTTATTATCAATTTCTTTAGGAAATGATCTTCTAACTTTGTACACTACAAAGATATTTGCTTGTGCCTTTGAGGGTGCGTGTTTTCATCTAAAATGAAGCACATTTTGAACGGGCTTTTTTTTTTTGCCGCTTTAGATTTTAATGCGACATTTTTATCAAATCAAAAACATGCAAACACGTGAGAGTTACAATCTTATTAATCTGCCCTTTTTTTTTTTTTTTAAATAATCACAATTTTCTTTTGGTCATTGTCGCCATTTTAAAACAATAATACAACCCTCAAGTAACTGACTACTCAGTTACCTTGAGCTGAGTCTTGTCTCCTATTATGTATAAATAAGCTTTTTGTTGCCGGAGAAAAAGCGCATCACTGGGTCCACCATTGGGCTGTGGTGACTCTTTCCCTGCCAGGCGAGTTCCCACATCTGGATTGTAGGCACTTAGACGTCCGCTGCCTCTGATACTGCCCCATTTACCTGCAATACATATAAATAGTACTCAGATTGACCGAGCCATGAAATTCTCTCATCAAGCATTTTGTGTTCTTTCCAGCATTAAAGCCATTCAAGAAACACTTGGTTTTATTTGGAGAGCCTTTAAAACAGACCACTGTGCATAAAATCAAGAAACACTCATGCTAGTAAACAAACAGAAGACGATCTATTCCAGTTGTACATCCGTCTACAGCTTCATGAAAAAGAGTGACCGCGGGTGTCGCTGTTGACATTCAAAGAATCAAAACATGAAATGACAAAGAAGACGTCAGAGCTGCAGCAGCAGCATGCATACACAGCAGCCCTCTGATCACAACAGCCAACAACATCAGATCATTAGTCCCCAGACAAAAGACGCTACAAGGACTCACGGCATTCAGACCCACACTACCAGGGACAATTTCTGATTGGTTAGGTAGGAATGGAAGAGGGGGAGGTGGGCGGGACCGACTGTACCTCTAGAGGGATTCCTGGCCTTGCCAGACACTTTGTGCTGAGAGAGGGAGATGACCTTCGCCCTTTGACCCAGAGCTGAGGTCAAACAACAAATACGGTCCATTAAACAACACCACAGTGGATAACACATACATTCCCTTTCTCTCTCTCACACACACGTGCAGCCACGAGTGCCCTTTCCTCACCTCCTCTACTGAAGGTCGCTGGCACATCGTCCTTGTTGCCCATCACTTGCTTCATCAGAGCACCGATTTTGGGCTGCCTCAATTTATCTGACAAGTCTAAAGATACAAGAAGGAAAAAAAAAAACATCAGGAAAAACGATGTCTATTAAAAAATTTTAATACTGAAATGTATTGAATAATATTTTTACTGTATCAATCCAAAGTCCACATTTTATCACTTCATTGAATTGAATGCATTAAAATATATCCATTAAGCTTAATTTCTATTAGTTATGTTTGTTATCTGTTGAATATCATCTGTAAAAATTAGGTTGCCAAAACTACACCAGAAGAGATTTCCAGAAGAGAAACTAGAAAATCCAACATTTTGAAGATAAAATCAGAAAATTTGTTGATGTTGTTCAACACATAAAGTATTACATATGAAACTTAAATAAAAAATGGATGCTTACCTTAGGCTTACAGTTAAAAAAAAGTATTATTGTAATTAATGGATTCTTTTTAAAAAAAAATTTGAAACTACGTTTCCCACACATATTTATAGAAACAACTCAGAATTAGTACATCCATTTCATACTGTGTGTGGTACAAACAAACCTGAGGTGTTCATATGCGTTGAAGTGAAGCCGCTGAGTGTGTTTCTGCCGCTGCTCTCGCTGTACGATGGCATGGAACTGATAATGGCTTGCAGGTACTTCTCCTGCTCTAGACTGGTGGAATCTGCCTGGGAGGGAACTGCAGAGAACAATGCTTGAAATCAAACCTGTATATCATGCACAATATTGTAAGTTTCCAGCATTCAATCTCTGAAACGATGAAGCTCTTCCTTTATTTTTAGTCTTTAACACAAAGAAAAAGCACAGCGAAAATACAAGGTCAACACAGAAATGTCTTGTACCTGCAGCAGGGGCATTTGGAGATTTGAAGAAACCCACCACTCCTTTCGCATGCAGACCTGCTGACCGCAGCAAAACAGCTTTGGTCCGTGAATTCCTCCAGCAAACGACGGGGAAACGATTCTGACGGTAGCAGCGGCAGATTCTCTGGATGGTTGAATCAGGGATGCTCTGAGGCACAATCAACAGGCCAGGGTAGCTGAGGCACACACACACACACACACACAATTATTCAATAATAAATTGCAAGAGATATTGGCCAACATTACATCTGCATGTTATTTGTCTCACCTTCTGCAGACAGTGTACATCCTGTTGACAGTGGAAATCCTGAAAGGCTCATTCTTTGAGCGCGTCAGGCTGTTACTGAGGGTGCCTAGACCCAAGCGCTGGTAGTCACGGCAACAGGCGCGCTCGACAACATTGCTCATCGTTTGTCGATCCGATGAACGGATGGTGGATGACAGAGTGAGAGCAGTCTGGTCCACGTCCTCTGAAACTGCAGAGGCATGGGGCAGAACAGAGACATAGCTAAAATCATTTGTTTTCACAGCTACACTTTGACATTTTAAATGTAATGGACTGTACACAGATGTCGCAATCAAAAGTTGGAATTAGCCTGTAAAGATGACAAGGAAAAACGCAATAAAAGGAGGTAATAGGAGGAAGCCTGCCACCTGAAACCGATAGAAATGTAAAGACTGAAAGAACAGAATTACCAGAGATTTCATCCTCATCCAACTCTGACTGAAAGTTGCTCCTGTTCTCCCAATTTGGGGGAGAATACTTCTTTCTGGTCACATACTGGCGGCCAATAGTCCTTTTGGCACTCTTCACCAAGTTTTTTGAGAGTGTTCTGGGAAAAAGACAAAAATGAAAATTGTTTTAGAGACATACATGGACTCAATTTGCAGCAGTAAGTCACTAAATATCCAATTCCTTTTGGGTCTTCTAGGGTTTCTAATTATTTGCCCTGGCTCCAATTTTGCCTCTGTTCATAAACCATGGCTGTGAATGGAGTGTGGTGTTGTGATTTGAAATGCCTTGTTGCTGAAATCTAGTTTAATATAACTGAATTGAGGTGCTTAAGCATGCACACTCACACATGCAGTACTCTATTGGGAAAAAACAGGGCTGCCACATTTTCCACTGATGACCACCAAAGACTTTTCACAAGGTTCTTTCATTCTAGAAAGGGGATATGGACACACACACAGACAAAACCATTTCTCTGTGTGCGTGTGTGTGCACATGCATATGCACATGTAGTTGACTATTTTCATGTTCAGGCGTGAGGCTTGGAAAAGGGGATGTGACATTGTGGCTAGCAGACATTTACAGTAATTAGTATTGATCAAGTGACGTAAAATAAAACACTTCAAATATTATTCCAAATTTCATTTACGCAAATTAAAATGAACAATTAAAAGTTTTGATGCCACTGCTTCATTTTTCAAGTCAGTTTTGTTCTTTCTCTCCATACTTGAGTGACTGGTTTTTGTCCTTGGCCTTGTGCTCCACTACCATTTTCCCGCTTTGACCCACAGTAAAAGCGAATGTTCCCTGGACATGCTGAGGATATCGAAGCTTGTGCATGTGCTTTCTGAACACCTCAGCCAGGTCTGATGCAACCTCCTCATCGAATGCAATTTTCATCAGCTACAAAAGAAAGCAAAGATACGCCATGTCATGGTGGGATGCTAGGTAGAAATCAAGAAATGCTCGTCACTACTTTACATTTTCACTCTATATTTTCAAGTAATTTAGAGAATGTTGCGGTTAATCAGCTATATATATATATTTTTTAAATTATTTACTTTGCAAGGTACATTAGAAACAAACCAGATCATTGAAATAGACATCCATAATATAATACACTTTTTCTTGAAGAGTACCTGGAATGTGCAGGAGCGGAGCTGGAGCCCTTCCGAGACATACTGGTCCATTTGTAAAGATACCCCGATCCTCTTCTCCTTTGTGAGAGAGGCAATAGGGAATGAACGGGTCACCACCTGCTCGCCCACTGCAAGACAAAGACAAAAAACAACATTAGAATCAAGAAATTAACCAACAATTAAACTCGCAGTGGACTTTGTGAGCTCTCACCTAATGGGTCGATTGGTGTACCCCTGAAGATGAGCCTGTAGGTGGTGAGGAAGATGGCACCCTCAGAAGGGAGAAGAGGAGGGCCTCCCATCAATCCTGTGGCCTCCTCCCGGCCATCGGGGACCAAGTGGACCCGCATGGCGTCCATCACCAGCTCTTCACCAGGTAACAATGTAGGTCTCAACAGCTTGGGCTGCATAGAGAAAGGAGAGAGTAGAAGAGAGCAAAGGATTTCAACTGTGACAAATGGCAAAACAAATTGGAAATTTACTAATGTTGAGAGTGCTGATTATAATAAGTGATGTGCGAAATGGCAACATGCATCAAACAATACTAAAAATGTTCTCATGCTTCCAACACCATGCTGGGTTCACTGACTCACTGTTTGGAAAGGTTAGACACCTAAGATGGAAGTAAACTTATGCACGAAACATCAAATCAGTTGATCTTGGCCGTAAATAATTTTATAAACAGAAGATAAACATGCCTTTTCTTAAAACGATGCTTTGTTTGTACGGTGAGCGGTTTTAAATAATTGTATTTAAATTTTATCACTCGTTCCAAAGCTTAAAATCTAATGTGAAAGCTCATGTTAAGACTACCAGATCACTCAAGACACGTTTGCCTGTCTGAATAATGATTTCATGTCATGGGACTACTTAGAAAACTTTGTATGCTTGTGAGGTCCCAGAGATTGCGAAAGAATGCCAAATTTCATTGGCACTACTGTAACTGTTTGGTTTATAAGCTATTGCAAATACCTAATGCCACTAAATTCTGTGAAGTTTTGTGCTTTAGCTCAGCCCACACTTATCTAACAAGTCAACAACAGTCTACAGCAGGCATGGGCAAACTACGGCCCGGGGGCCCACACGCGGCCCGTTAAACGTTTTAATCCGGCCCGCCAAACTTGAAAAATTAAATGAATAAACCTTGTTAATGTTATATTTTCACTGCAATTCTGGTGTTTTCCCACTAGAAAAAAGACAGTCAGGAGGAGAGTGATGGTGATATGCTGAAGGATAACAGAACTTTCAGTGCTTTAAAATAGAAATGGTTATTAATTTTTTTTAAAAAGGCACATTTTATTCATTTGATTTTAAGTGTTTTAAGACTCATTCCAAAGTCAGATATTTTGTTGTAATGCTTCTCTTCATTTTCATTTGAAATTAAAGCACATGTTTTCTCCATATCCCAAGATGTGTATTTTTTCTCCAATGAGGTGAGGTTACCAAAGCACTCCATCCATCCATCTGCTCCTGGTCCGGCCCCTTTGTCAAATGTTAGAACCCATTGTGGCCCACGAATCAAAATGTTTGCCCACCCCTGGTCTACAGTATACTCAGAGTAAAAAAGGTTTTATGTTCTATTCTCAAGTCTTTAGTGAAATGACAAATGTTTTCAGCATAACCACTGCAGGTCACTGCAGCATCACCACTGAAGGCACTTAGTTGGCAAAACATGGAGAGCAATCACCCAGCATGCACTGCTCGGTCGTGCTGTGAGTAACACGCTGTCTCTGCCAGACAGATATACCTGCTGTGACACTGTGGGATGTAAGGAGTGGTGGAGAGGGGAGTGGGCGGGGCTGGCTGGGGCTCTGCAAGGCCTTTGTCCAGTGGAAGGTAAAAATAGGAATTGGTTACCTTTTGGATGGGAGGCAGCCTTTTACTCTCCCTGTGCACTGCGTCCAACGTCTCGATGTGCATCTGAACAATATCTGCAAAAAAAACGTTGGATAATAAGGTTAAGCTGATTTAATGTGGTGCTTTTATGAAGCCTCCATACCTGGTATCATGGTGTGGAGAGCCTTCAGGTGCTCATTGGTCACGCCGCTTTCATTGCACACTTTATCTACGAAGCGGTTAATGAAGCGCACCACAGAGTTAGCCACATCCGAGCTTTCAGCGTCCTCGAAACCGCTCTCTGTGTCGTAGCTTCCTGCCATGCTGCCTGCAATACTACAAGACAGGAATGCTTTGAGGAACTGTAGATGTATTAACAGCTGCAGAATTATGTTACAGGACAAAGCAAAGTGAACATGTGTGGTATAACTAAAAGGAACTTCAATGACTGAAAAAAAAAAGTTACTACTAAAGTTACTGGGGAAACGTTACTACAAAATAGTGGACTTTACACGATCAGGAGTTTGGGGGTCAATTACCGATCAGTGAGTTTAAATAATCACGATCCAATCAAGTGAGAGAGCAATATATCTATTTAAATAACTTTAATTAATTTCTTTTTTGTTATTTACTATACAGAGGAAATGAAAAGGTTCAACATCAATGACCTCTAGCGGGCATTCAAAACTGCCCAGATATAAGTTCAAAATTCAATCAGGAGAAGCCAAAATAACTTTTCCTATTCACTACTAAATAGGAAGTTGCATAAGCTACTTGGTGCACTCACTGATAAACTGAAAATTCCAAAACCGAAGTGCTTTAAACTGCATCATAGCATTGGATAATAAATACGTAGCAGAATGACATCAGCAGCGGTCGAACAATTTTATTTTTTTTTACTAATTAATAAATATAATATATACACTAGATAAATACATGTAATAAATACACAGACTGGTTGTTTGTTGATGTACTATTATGTCAATCATATTTAATTGAAAAATTAATTAATAATTAGCGTCATGTCTAGCTTCTTCAGTGTGATCACAAAGGATGATGGAATACTTTCGGTTAGGGAGCATAATTTTCCCAGTATTTTTCACAATGCATTATGGGATAATTGAGTGCGCTACATAGGATACAATGATCTGGACTTAACATTCGGACACTCCTGGAAAATGGTGTTAACTATATTGAGTGTACTAAAGAGGGGTGGTTTCGGACACAGCATATGTGACGGACAATTAAGTATTTTATTAATATTATTATATTAAGTATTTTCAAACTTGAATTACTGCCGCGCAACACCGTCACTAGCAAAGAAATGCCAGGGATGTCGGTGCAGTGAAACTTAACTGAGACAGATAAAGTAACTGAGTAACTGAGACAGATAAAACACATTTGATAAGTTAATTTAAATCAAATTGTTTCCTGATTTCATATTGGCCCTATACAGAATAGGTTATAACCTTCCTGCAAGTGTTTAAATCCCAAAATAAACACGTATCACAACAAATTTGACATATCTTCATATAGCATTCTGAACTTGATTCATTGTGGTTTTAATAGTTGTCTGTTGTTGTTTTATATATCGAGTGTCAATGCATGGCTGTACCTGTTTGTCACATAACTATTGCTGACACTCTCGACATCTCCTAGGCCAGAGCTCCTCAGGAGGCGGTTTTTACTGGTGTCTAGTGGCAGCAGCAGATAGCCCATCCTGTTGGCGTAGTGGATTGCCTGGCTGAACACTGTACTCTCCTCCTTCTGCACACGTTCAGCCTGCATTTCCTTGCTGAGAGTTGGCCACAGTCGGTTCTGCTCTGATGCCAGCTCCAAGGCACTAATTTCTCTCCTGCTAGCTGACCCATTCAGGAGTTCCTGACAGCCAAACAAAGGAATATTAATGATCTGAAGACAAAACTGCGCTTCACCCAGTTGGGACACAGCACTGAGGTGGCAAGATTTTCACTTTATTTATTTATGTGTTGAAGATGTTAAATGTGAGACTCACAGTGTTATTCTGCTGCTCTACTTCCTCTGTTTCTAAATACAGAGCTCTGATATGGTTCTGGACATCGCTGTAGAACATAGACTCCCAGAACTGCATTGTGGTCCACACCATGTGCTCTTGCACACAGCTGTAAGCAAACTGAGTAATGCCAGCTCCCAGTTTCTATTAGAGGGAAAAAAATAATTCTTATAAAGAAAATGAACACCAAATTAGCACTGCAATCAAAAACAGCCTCACCATAAGTAAGTTTGGACACAAAAATGTCTTGTGAGCTGTTGTTTTAAATTAAGTTGAAATAACTTACTCTGCAGAAGGCTGTGACCAGTGGAAGAAGGGCAGCTGCAATACCATGTTCATCAATATGGGAGCAGTCCTGGGCAAAAACACAGCAATAACTGATCCTAGAAATCATTACTTTTTTATAATTTAATATGTATGTAGGTTTTCTATAATACACACACACACATTTTGATTAATTACATTGGCATATTTCTTTTACCACACTTTGTCACAAAAATCAATCACATGTAATCTTTTCAATGTTTTCATTGATGATTTTCAAGTCATCTTAATTTGGTCCATTTTAATTCATAAAACAGACATGATCTGCAACAAAGGTAAAATATCTGTTGATTTTTGCTAACAGTAATTCAGAAATAGGTGTGAATGAAGGAAAGTGTCAATTGGAAATTGTCATCAAAGCTCAAGCACCTAAAAATACTGAGATATATTCAAATTATATACTTCTTGAATAAAGCAAACCAAATTAAAAATAAAACAAAAAGAAATCAGCCCAAAATTAAAAATGTTTATGACTGTATTAACCTGTAATGTGCAGTTCATCATCCGGACAATGTAGTCAAACTGTTGGTCATCCAGCACAGCTCGGTTCTGAAGGACATGTTGATTGAGCTCCTGGGTTAAACAAACCCGAGCTGCCCGACCTTTTAGTGCCCGCAAAACTGCTGGCATTAACTGAATGAAAGAACAGACCGAAGCAAAAAAAATATGAGTGGCTCCACTCCGACTACCGATACAGTCTTCAGCTCTTGAAGATTTGCTACTTTTACCTTCTTGGCCTCCAACATCTTATTCTCAAAGATGTATGTGATGCAGTTCCGGACCACCTCCAGTCTGCGGGCGCTGTTAGCGATCATGTTTCCATTTCTGTCTACAGTGTCTCCTGTAAGGACAGTGAGAAGACACATTCATAACTGCCGAAAAAGCCAAACTTTCCTAAACACACATTATGAGATAGGGCCAAGTGAGGTATTCACATAGGAAGTTGTTAGTATTAAAAAATTACCAAATTAAACATTAAGACAGTATCAGCTCTATAGACTTCACCCAACTCACCCAGTGGGGGTCCAGAAGGCACCATTCCCTTTAATTCTGCTTTCACTATAGGTGGGGATGTCTTGAGCTTGGCATCTGCATGGTCAATAAAGAGCTGCACTGTGACTTCATCCAGGCAAGGAAACAGTTTTTGATTCTGTGTCCTATTCTGGCCATTTTCGGAAGGGCGTGTGACTTTGTGCATTGCCACAGACGGGTACGGGTTTTCCTACGGGTAGCAAAAGATTACTGTGAGAAGACAATTCCAACAAAAATCAAATCAATATACTACCGTAATTTCCGGACCATAAGCCGCTACTTTTTTCTACACTTTAAACACTGCGGCTTATTCTACGGTGCGGCTTATTTATGTTTTTTTTCGTGGCGCACTATCACAACTATTGTAAATCAGTCATTTTTACTAACCCTCATCAACATGGAAAATACTAGAAGAAAAGCATATGATGCAGCTTTTAACTTAAAAGTTATCACTCTGGCGGTTGAGGAAGGAAATCGAGCTGCCGCGCGTAATCTTGGCATAAATTACTGTAATCAATGGCGAGAAGGTGGAGACGCCATCATAAAGAACTGATCCAAAGCAAAAAGACGACCAAAGCTTTTAGGAGTAAACATCGCAGGTGGCCCGAGCTTGAAAACGTTCTGGAAGACTGGGTCAACACACAGAGAGCAGGCGGCCGCGGTGTTTCTGCTGTACAAATCAGACGGAAGGCAAAAGCAATCGCCACCGCGATGAAAATAGAAGATTTTAGAGGTGGGCCATCGGGGAGTTTTAGATTGTTCATTGTTTGAGTAAAAAAGCATAAACAACGTAATTTGTGTGGAGCTGATACAAACGTATATTTCAAGGTAGCTGTGTTACAGACACCGTTAGAAGAAAAAAAAGCATTTACCGGTACAATATATTTGTTTATGTTGCTAAACGGATTAAATTAAAAGTTGAAAAATCCTGACGTGATGAAAATTGGATTTAAGGTCTCTGTATAAACATACAAGTGAAAAGCGTGTTGTTTGAAACCTGTTGTTTCTTACCTGTTTGTTTGTCACTCGTCAGTGACTCGTCTCTTACGATAATAAAAACATATACTGCTACTGAATGTTTTCGATCTAATTTTTCATATTACTACGTGGGATAGCTGCGGCTTAAAATCCGGTGCGGCTTGTATAAGTACAAAATTGATTTTCTTTCTAAAATTAGATTATGCGGCTTTTAATCAGGTGCGCTCTGTAGTCCAGAAATTACGGTATTTAAACCACAGGAGTGTGACAGGTTTGGAAACTCTGAAAATAGTGGAATGACAAACTATGCCAAAAGGTGAACAATGACCTGACTGACATGACAGAAAGTAAGTTCAACAACATACATTTTTGAAGAGCTGTTCTGCCAACTCTTTCACGTGATTAAATACTTTCTGCGGAGAGGTTTCTTCCTGTCGTATGCGTTCCACATGATTGGCTACCAGCTGTGGGAAAACATGACAAAAACAATATTTCATATTCATATAAAATGTAAAGACTTGATGTTTTTATTTCTATGTGGAATTGATGGTTGCATAAAAACTCCTACTGTAAGATTTCCAGAACTGGACAGTTACAGTGTTACAGTATATGGAATGGCTTTTGACCCATTAAACTTACATCATCAAACAGATCAATGGCTCTGTAGGGAGGCCCTCTCTCTGACACAAAGTCTGCAAATGCCATCCCATCCAACACCTTAATGAGAAAGTCATCTTCTGACAGTGACCTCTGACCCAGAAAGGCAGCCTGTGGACACAAATTTAGTTTTGAGATATTGTGTGCCCACACATATATGCATTATGACCATACCTTATGGAAGCGAATCACAGGCTCTGGGTGAATGCGAATAATATGTAAACACCAGCGGTAGCCTTGGAAGAGACGAGCAAACAACCACAGGAAAACACCACGGATCTCTTTATCCTGCAAAAAAGACTAATCAGGTTTAAAACCAAGTGCATACACATGATAAGACATTCACAAAAAGAAATAATAATGATTTTTTTTTTTTTAATGGCATGGCATCCCTTTTCATGAGTGTAAAATATGTCAGTGTGCCAAATTTACAAGCTTCAAATAGAAATATAAGTACATTATTTATATTTAGACAGGACCTTAAATGTTATTATTCCCTTAATATAAATTTCTTACCTGAATTTTGAGTGCAGATGGTTGTGTAGAGGGTGGAAACGCATGGTCAGCTACTTCCAGCTCTGGATCTAAAACCTACAACAAACATGAAGCAAACAATGATGACAGCATAGTGATGACCCCCAGCCAAGCACCTGTTCTAATTTGGATTAGCTATAAATGCAATTTTCATTCTGGTTTTTAAAAAAGTTCTTAATATGAAAATAAAAGTAATACACTCCTATTTAAACAAATTTCAGTAATGCATTTTATACACTTTATTTTTACAGTATTTTCTACAGTTATGAAATTCTGAAAATCTCAAACATTTCTAGAAGAAACACATTATACATGTAACAATAATCAATAATTACTTTAACCCAGTACTTTTAATTACGGTACTTAATGATTCACACCAGATATTTGGGAACATATTGTAATCCTTAACTACCTGTTATACATTAACAGTTTGTTGCAGCAAGAATGGAAATTTGATGGATACATTGCCCAAAGCTATCTGTTGATTCTAATGATGCATCATGCTACCTGGAATTACAGGAAGACAACCTGCATTTTATTTTAAAAAGCAACTGTGGCAAGGGAATACTTCCTTTTAACCAGAAAAAACCTTGAGATCCTTATTCCTGATGTTGCTGTCAAGGGACTGCCATATGCATCAATACAGCCATTTTGACCACCAACACAATGTTTGGCTAGTTCACCATCATCTGTTTGTCTATATCTGAAGTCCAAAGTATCCTTGCTTGGTCATTCTCCACCACCTTTGGAGGTGTGTCGCACTTTGACCTTGGAGTTTCCAGTCCAAATTTGGTACTGATGGTCCTGTAGACTATGCTATTCTGTGTGTGTTAGATCCTGCTTCGATTGTTCTTTTACTCATAGTCTGTCCGTGTGCTGCCATGATCAGTGCTTCTGTGCTGTCTTTTAGTCTAGCATTTCCAGCCATTGGTAGGATTACCTCGTCCTTGACCTCCCTCATTTTGCTTCTTGTTCACCCTCTGGATGATGAATTGGGGTGGAGCCCTCCATGCATTGTGAGGAGCTATCTCTTTATGTCAGTGGCTTCTATCTTTACCTTTGGCCATTTTATTATACTATTGTGGTGACTGGCAGGGCATAAGTGTTTGTGACTTTGTTCTTGCATGCAATGTTGATCTATGGAATTTCTAGGGTTTACAGAGAATTTTCAGAAAAAAGACAAAAATTCCATGTTGTTCTTAGAGGTTAGAGTGGAAGACTTGGTTGAGATGATAGAAAGGCAACAGCAAATCAAGTATCCAATCATTACAATGAAGGAATGCACACTTCCCACTCTGAATGCACAACACTTCAAACCGTGATGAAGACCACACCGGGTGCCACCCATGTCAGCTAGGAGCAGGAAAGTGATGCTATGCGAACTGGCTCACAAAAATTGGACAGTGGTAGACTGGAAAAACGTTGCCTGGGTTTTGATATGTCAGACTGTTGATGCAGATGGTAGTATCAGAATTTGGAGTAAACAACATGCAAGCATGGAGCCATTCTTGTACCAAACAGTAGTGCTGGTGTAATAGTGTAGGGGATATTTTCCTGGCACACTTTGGGACCCTAACTGAATATGTTACTGAACTTGTCCATCCTTATATAACCACAGTGGACTGTCTTCTGGTGGCTACTTCCAGCAGGATAATGCACCATGTCAAAAAGCTCAGATCATCTCAAACTGGTATTCTGAGCCTGACAATGAGGTCACTGTTCTCCAATGGCCACCACAGCAAATGACACATGATGCATGCATGACACTATCATGTCAACATGGACCACTGAGAAATTATACCACCACCTTGTTGAATCTATGGCAAAACTAGGTTTTGACTAATCTAATCAAAACCTTTAACTAGCAGCCGTACCTAATAAAGTGGTCAGTGAGTGTATATTACAAATTTGAAAATAATTTTGACAGTCAACGTCTCAGTGAGCCTGCGAGGCAGACTCCTTACAGCTATCAACCCTGTTGTCTGCAGTTCTATTATTTTGTTTACTTCCAATGATGGCTGAAGAGAAACTATCTGAAGTCCACAACAAGCTGATAATGCATTATTTAAGAACAGATTAATTAATCAATTTTGGAATGGCTATTAATGCACATCATGTGCAACAATTGGGTGTTTAATACTCTGAGTCCTATGTGAGTGTCAGTCAAATGAGTCAAATGTTCTTTATCAGATGTTGCACGTGTCTGTAAGCACTTGAGTTTACGAAGCAAAACAGCAAAGTCCCAGTAGGAAGTAGGAAAAAGGTATTCATTAATATGATGGAAGAAGGAAACTAAATAGTCACTTGTTTCCAGAAAGACAGATTTTCTCAGAAGAGGATGCTATGTTATTAGAATTACGCAGTCCCTGATATGCTGATATGGATTTTACTGGGGAGATAAAATGTAACTACATCCTTGATTAAATGACAGGTTTTATTGTATTTTTTTATATTTACTGTAAAACAGCAACCTATCATTATATGGAGGCTGTATCTCAACAGACAGACAGTTGTATATTTTGACTGGGCTGTGTCATTACAGGAACTCTGGAGCATGATTTGATAATGGATACAATTCCTTAAAAATTTGTAGACCTGATGGTGGGGCAATCCTTAAGGCCTTGTCAGAGCATTGGTGAAGGTGCAGCGGGACACCAAACCATTCAAGGAAAGCCACACAAACACAAGGAGAGCTTAACTAATTCAAGACAGAGCTGTAGCTTGCAGTCAATGATTTCTAGGTATTAGGTCAAACCAATATACCACTGTATTACCCAAAGATAGGATTGGATGCAGTTCTTACCATTGACAGAGCAGTCTGGGTCTGCTGTAGGAGGGGTTCAGGCAACAGGGAAATGTGGACACACTCAGGGATGGTCACTGTGCCACCATCTAGGTCAGCAATGATCACATCCAACTGAAAATGTAGAAAAACATATTTCACCTCCGCATAAAAGAACAATGACATATAAGATACATACTCTGACAAATAATGCTGCATATCTCAGGAAACTATATAAAATAATCAAATGCAATGTTGCCCACCCTGACCCAGCATAGTGTGCTGCTTAATAATTTTGCATATGATGATAAACCCACCAGTTCTTGTGTCTCCGAACGGAAGAAAGAATTCACACCAATAATGAAGGGGGTGGGACTGCTCAGGACTTCTAAAAGCTTTCCAGGCAGGATGGGAACATAGGTGAAGCTGGAAGGACAACAGAGAAAATGTGATAAATGTGTTTATGGCTTTAGCCCACTGTAGTGAAAATTGTAATAAAACAGTCGAATAAAACAGTGCAGACATGATGAGCAGAAACATACCTGTATTTGAGGGGAAACATAATGGCTAGAAGCCCTCGACAGGCATCTGACAGTCTCTGGTAGCTGCTGGACAAGAAGAGGATCTTATGCTCCGTCAGGGCAGCACAGAACAGGTACAATACGTTCACTATACCTAAGGGAGAAAGATGCATGTTAAATATCAGCGAGAAGAGGAAAACACTAAAGGCATTTACTGAGGATTTATTTTTTGTATTACTGACAGGAATGATTTCTGTTTTCCAAAAAGGTTATTAAAAATATTTTGTTTTTCTAAATTGTCCACAGAAGTCTAGGAAATATATAATCAATTCAGAGTTGACTCTACTGTTTTACTGTGAAAATGTGTCAATTTTTTTAAAAAGGTCATATTAGGACCTAAACACTACAAAGTCTATAATAAAGTATTTGTCTGATTTGGTTAAACAACATTTTCCTGAAATAAAACTGTCAGTTTGGAAGCGGAAAACTCTACCAAGTATTTTCTCAAATGTGCAGATGACTATTGACTGACTTTGTCATAACTGGTAAATCAACATATAGTCATCTATTTACATCTTTTCTTGGAAAATTTGCCACATTTATTAACTCAACCCCCCCCCCCTTCCCCAAAAAAAAACACTTCATGGAAGGAATAGGGACGATAGTATACTGACCAAGCTGTTTGAAGAGCTGAGCCACACTGCTGCCACTGACTGGAAGTGAATCGTCAGTAGGGGTTTGGATCACCTGCCGATCCCCAGCACCCAAGGTTATCGTCCTCTATATTTTGAAAAGAAAGAGAAAAGCACTGGTGATCCTCAGAAAATCTGGCAAAACAGCAGGGTTTTAATCAGCAGCATTTGTCCGGAGAGCAGCGCGAGTCAGAGACAGCCACATGAAGAGTCCGAGAAGCTTAGCAGGTACAGTGGGACGTCAACTTACGAACGTCCCTACATGCGTAATTTTCAGGTTACGAAACGTCTCAAAGGGAAAATATTTCCTCTTGTTACGAAAGAAATTTCAGGATACGAAAGGAAAAAATACTCTACCGCTGCTACTGGCAACTCGCGGAGTTTAGCGAACTTAAACATGCTTGTAGCTGCTCTGCCATTGGCTATCGCCTAGCATTTTCCTGTCATCCCATTGGCTAGGAGGGACGTCAATATGTACAAGTTTATGTGTATCCCAGTGTCGCCTTCGTTTAACTTTAATGTAAGATTAGCCTGTAATAAAGTTTATTTTGTTCCTGGAGAAGCCTTGCACTGAATTTCTACATTTATTGTGCGGTAATCTAATTGTAACATGTATTTGTTACATGTTTTGATGCATTTTTATGATTTATAAAAAAAATTATGTCCGAATTTTTGGGGGCTTGGAACGGATTAGGGCATTTACATGGAAAACACATCTCTACTTACGTAATTTTCAGGTTACGAAACAACTTCCGGAACCAATTAATTTCGTAAGTAGAGGTCCCACTGTACATGACAAATTAAAACAAGCCATTCTCACTAGTCAGGACATGATCGGAGCAGAGCAAGACTCCATGCCAATGACTGTAAAACAAAACCGGCACCATCATGTTGTGCTTTCAGATAATTCCCAACATGAATAGGAGGTTATCATGCATAATCCATTTTCCACTGTGCACAATTTGAAGCATGATGAGAGTAAGAATTATGATTAGATTCATTTAAGATGTAGTAAAACGTTTTTATAATCTGATGTTGTGACAATTGCAACAATTTATCTTTTCATTATGTGATTTTAAAAGAAAACACAAAATTGTTCTATACTCTGTCTAATCTGGCAATGTGGTACGCATAACTAAACTAAGATACACCTAAAATTCAAGTCTGCAACAGGCAAAACAACCAATAAAATGTATGTGTGTATTATTATGGTATTTCTTTTTAATGTTGTAGACTAAAATGAAATTCAGGAACTTTTTTTTTTATTTGAATTTGTACAAAGTAACAGAATAACAATGTAGTACTTGCATCAGAAGTTGATTTACAGATTTATTGTCATGCTCTCTATAACAGCAGTAACCACGCCAGTGAACATATGGCAAGCTTTTGGCAGATCAATACCGCGATCCAACATCTAATCAAGTAACATCCGTTCATTAGATTTAGTTTTGACAAGATGGAAGGGCATGTTATAAACATGAACTTCTCAGTTTGCATGTTATGTGTGTATGTGTCACTAAACTTAACTAAACTGACTAAAATATTCTGCTGATTCTAACGTGCTGTACCTCTAGGTTCCTCTATATTACTCACACACACACATATATGTATATAAAATCTCTTCCTCGCCCTCCTGAGCGGTGCCTCCTTCCTTCAGACTCGGGTCCTCTACCAGAGGCCTGGGAGTCTGAGGGTTCTGCGCAGGATCTTAGCTGTTCCTAGGACTGCGCTCTTCTGGACAGAGATCTCTGATGTGGTTCCTGCTATCTGTTGGAGCCATCTACTAAGGTTGGGTGTTACTGCCCCTAGTGTCCCAATCACTACTGGGACCACTGTTGTCTTCATGCCCCACATTCTCTCTATCTCCTCCTTCAGCCCTTGGTACTTCTCCAGCTTCTCGTGTTCCTTCTTCCTGATGTTGCTATCACCTGGGATTGCTACATCTATCACCACCACTGTCTTCTGGTGTTTATCCACCACCACAATGTCAGGCTGGTTGGCCACCACCATCTTGTCAGTCTGGATCTGGAAGTCGCACAGGATCTTGACCTGCTTGTTCTCCAGCACTTTCGGGGGTGTCTCCCACCTGGACCATGTCCAGTCCATACTTAGTGCAGATGTTCCTGTACACTATGCCAGCCACCTGGTTATGCCGCTCCATGTATGCCTTGCCTGCTAACATCTTGCACCCTGCTGTGATGTGCTGGACTGTCTCAGGGGCATCTCCACACAGTCTGCACCTGGGGTCTTGTCTGGTATCTATTTCTCTGGTGCTCAGGGCCTGTTCTTGTGCAGCCATGAGTAGTGCCTCTGTGCTGTCTTTCAGTCCGGCCTTTGTCAGCCACTGGTATGTTTTCTCGACTTTCTCAATTTGTCAGTGGTATATTCCATGCAGGGGCTTGTCCTTCCATGATAGCCCCTCAGGTTCCTCCTCCTTGGTGGGCTTTTGTTGCCTGAGGCATTCACTCAGCAGTGGGTCAGTGGGGGCCATCTTCTTGGTGTACTCTCAAAGGCTTGTTGCTTCCTCCTGGACAGTAGTTCGGACACTTACTAGTTCTCGGCCCCCTTCCTTTCGCTTCCTGTACAGCCTCAGGACACTGGACTTAGGGTGAAACCCTCCGTGCATGGTGAGGAGCTTCCTTGTCTTGATGTCATTGGCTTGTATCTCTTCCAGTGGCCAGGGTATTATGCCAGCAGGGTATCTGATTACTGGCAGGGCATAGGTGTTTATGGCCTGGATCTTATGCTTACGATTTAGCTGACTTTTCAGTACCCGTCTTAACCTCTGTAGGTATTTGGCTGTAGCTGACCTCCTAGCTGCCTCCTCATGGTTACCATTTGCCTGTGGGATCCCCAGGTATTTGTAGCTGTCCTGCAGATCTGTGATGTTCCCTTCAGGTAGGTCAACCCCATCAGTTGCGATCACCTTTCCTCTTCTAGATACCATCGGCCCACATTTGTCTAGCCCGAATGACATCCCGATGCCCTTGCTGTAGATCCTAGTGAGGTGAATCAGAGAGTCGATGTCACACTCGTTCTTGGCATACAGCTTGATGTCATCCATGTAGAGGAGGTGGCTGGCGGTTGTTCCACTTCGGAAATGGTACCCATAGCCACTCTTGATCTTAGCCGCTATGATGCCTGATAGAAGCTTCTATGTGGTGCTGAGGCAGGTTATGGACCGGTAGTTGGACGGTATTGTGCCCTTCTGGGGGTCCTTCATTATGAGGACTGTCCGGCCTTGGGTTAGCCACTCTGGGTGGTCCCCTGATGTTAGCAGCTGGTTCATCTGTGCTGCCAGGCGTTCATGGAGTGCAGTCAGCTTCTTAAGCCAGTAGGCATGGATCTTATCGGGCCCTGGTGCTGTCCAGCTCTTTATTTTGGACACTCTTGTTTGGATGTCTGCTAAGGTGATGACAACTGAGTCTTGTTCTGGGAGTTGGCTGTGCTCAGTCTATAGGTCTTGCAGCCATTGGGCATAGTGTTGTGCGTTGCCTCTTTCTCCCAGATACTCTTCCAGTATTGTTCCGTCTCAGCCCTGGGGGGGTCTGTTGTCATCTTGTTGCCCTGCCATTGAGAGTAGACCTTTGCCGGGTTGGTGGAGAACACCCTGTTTATCCTCCTTTCCTCTACTTCTCTTGTGTACCTCTTTAGTCGGGTAGCCAGGGCTGTGAGCCTTTGCTTAGCAGTCTCCAGTGCCTCGGGTATGGACAGTTTGTTGTATTTCTTGGGCCGCTCTGTCCTTGGATTCACGCCTCTACTACTACTTTTGCCTCTAGCCTTCTCCTCCATGGGGCCATTTGCTCCTCATGGCTATTCATGCTCTTCATCTTATAGCCAAGCATCTGTAGGATTACCGTTGCCGCTGCATACATCAGCTGATTGGTCTCAGCGATGGTAGTGGTAGGGATGGTTGACAGTGCCGTGTTCATGTCCTCCAGTAGAGATTTGTGTGTTAACCTTGGCAGGGAGGTAGTTCCCCCAGGACTTCATGATTCTTTCTCTTAGGCAGGGAGGTAGTTCCCCCAGGACTTCATGATTCTTTCTCTTAGGTCAGCTGCCCTTGTCCCAATTCCGTCTGTCATTGGGGCTTTGTACCCAATCTCGATATCACACTGGCCTAGCATCCTGGCTCCCCCTTGCCGTAGCATATTTGTACCGTGGGTGAGGCACATCTCAGGCAATCTCTAGCTGTGATAGCAGCTTCTTATTGCGGATATTTGAACACTGAGCTAAGAGCTGCTTCTTAGTCAGTGAACATTACATTAAATTATTTGTGTTAATTACAAGATGGACAAAAGGCTGTTCAAGCAAAATTGTGGTTTGGAAACATTAATGATTGTTGGGAGAAAGAGCAAAAGAAATGTCTCAATAATATAGAAGACACATATCATCAATGAAATTTCACAAAGGCTCAATCAACTCCAGAGAGGGACATGTCTGCCTGTCTTTGCACCCTCATTGTAGTGTAGTGTTAAATCTGTGAGTTGAAACTTAGTTTTAATCCTCAACACCAGTTTTATATGGTTTGATCAGTTGTGGGTTAATCAGTTGTGGGTTAATCAGTTGTGAGTTGATCAGTTGTGGGTCACAAAGAGAGTAAACTAAAGAGCATGTTCATTTGATTTCCTGTCAAAAGGAGATGCACTGATTGGCAAGGAAGCTTGGAGCTGATTGGTGGAAAGGGAATAATGAAACAAAGTAAAGCTGGCATACCAAACTTTCTTCTTGCTCTTCTTGACCCGGCTAAAAGGCACACACAAACACATTTGTGCACACCATAGAACAGGACAAATGTTAGAATAGCAATTGGGGCACAGAAGGCCCAAAACCAACAACATGGCAAAAATGTATTGCTGAAAAAAACAATAATAGAATCATCCAAAACCAAGCACCGAAAAGACGCAAGAGGGTCAAAATGTCAAATGCGAAATAATGACATGACATACACGGGCAAAATAAAAAAAAAAAGGTCACCACTTAGCATACAGCATCAACAAATAGAGAGAAAGAGTGTGACCACAAAGAAATAAATAACTAGGATTGCCCCAATACTAAATATACTGCCAATCTAATCCACAGCTGACTTAAAGTAGGCCAGCATTACATTTATTAATACCAAAGCATGTATGTTTTACAGAGGAATTACACAAAAAAAGCCCACATCCTAGCTGTTCCTTGAAACAATTATATTCAAGAAGTAGGCCTATAACGCAAATAACTGGAGCCATTAGTAGGTAGTGGCCAGATCTACAGTTCTGCTCACTGGTCAGAAAAAAACAGAGACTAAACAAATCATCAGTTTTTAAAATAATGTTCATGCTTAAAATAACTACAAAATAAAAACTTTGCAGTTGTGTTCTAACCTGCACTGAGAAGTGCCGCAATCTAGACCCATTTACAGTCTATATCAACAAGAAGCTGCACACACAACATGGCAAAGTACTGCCCCAGATGGTGTACCACCACCATACGGCAAAACCAAATTTGACCTTAAACAATAACACCATTGATGTCAAAATATTAGGTTGTTTTATTTAATAAATATTTATTAAGGTTCGTTTTTTTAAAGTAAGCTTTGCTTTCTTTTGTGCTAGCATAGCTTGACAAGCCTCTGCTAGTCAAGACTTTCTGTCCTTTGCAACCACCTTTGATTACAAACAGTATAAGGCGTTTTTGTTCCTCAGAGCCGATCCGACACTGTTAAAAAGGCTTGTATTCAACCCTATCCGTTATTTTGAATCAGATCGGAACAATATAAATAACATCAATAAAATTCCATGTCGGAAAGGCATTATTTTAAGTTTAAGTTTGCTTTGTATCTCTGTTTTTAGATGTGTCTCAGTGGGTGAGCAGAGCTGCACATTATGCATTACATTACATTATGCATTGTTGTTTGGGCATTGTTGTTTGGGTCGATGTGTGTTAATACTGATTATATGTTTTATAGAGATGCTGTGCTGCCAAAGAGGAGGCCATCTGCCATCCCATATGCTCACCCAGTAACAGAATTAAGACCTGCCAAGCAACTGGTTTAAATGTGTGGGTTTATGTTTGGTCTCAGAATTAATCAACATGAAATATCATAAATTGTTATACTTGATTATTACATAAATATTGAAAGAGAGGAAAAAGAAAATGAAATACATGACACCCTGTTTAATCAAAATAGAGATATAATGAGGATGTCAAAAAGAGATAACGCACCGGCAATCACACAATTTGAAGAGATTGTACAAAAGGGCACATACAATAAAGAAAATAAGTTTGGTCATTTCGATTAAAATAATCAATAGAACTCAGCAGGTTGTTGATTTGTAGAAGCTGCAGAGTAATAATGTTACCTTGAGACAAGCAAGGAGCCAGTGACAGGCCAGGGCCTGAGGAATCTTTTCTAAACTACAAACTGGGGACTCATTTATCTGTAACAAAGAGGAACCAATGGTACAGTAGAGTGCATATAAAGAAACAACTGGATAATAGCATCCCAAAACCTCATAGGGTCCAAATAATTTCAGAAAATAAGCACATATTTGTGTACGAAAAAATAAAAACTTGCAACAGCATCCTTAAAACAATTACTTAATTTAGCTACTTTCATAAATGTAGCCAGACTGATGACAATGAATATATGTAAAAATGTATATGAAAGAAAAATGCAGCAACAAGACACCATTTTAATCCTAATACAGCCATGCTCCACCAACAGGTTAAAATAATCGATCTTTTTTTTAAGTATTAAAAAGGTATTTCTGAGAAGATATGTTATATTAAATGAATTTCATATGTTTGTAATTGATAATATTAGTAATTTCATTACTGTAAAACATTTTTGATAACTGGTTCAAAAGTGTAAAGCAGTATCAAACCTTGTGTTCCAACAACATTTTACAGGACTGTTTCCCAGTACCAGTAGGTTCACAGCAATTGCTGAAATCGTGCAAAAGTGCCAAGACTAACTGTTATAAGGTGTCTGAGTTCCTCATCCAAAAAAACACTTCAAATATCTGCTTTACAACCAAGTCTGTGACTAAATTACTGCTGCATTAAGCAAACATAGATGAATGTTGAGCAGCGCAACCTGTTAAACCTTGCTCTCTATGCTAAAAGCAGTGTTAGGGATGTCTATACATGGAACTCAATAGGATTATTGCTTGACAAAGCAGACGAACAAAAGCAATGATCACAAAAACAAAGCCATCAAAATGCAAAAGAAGTGAGAGTGAAGAATGAATTCAGGGTATAGAAAAGAGCCTTCAAGCTTAAGTGTCCAGCCAGTAAAATTACTTTGTAGATACAGGTATCTGTGCTACAGAACAAAATGGTTATGAATTACCTGAGAGCCTCCAGCAATGGGGATGACACAAGTGAGGAGATTCCCAATCACTGTTTCCAAAGGGACAGACAGACCATCTATATGGACGGTGTAGATCAGGCTCAAGCAGTTCTATTCAATCAAACAGGATCCCAAGGTCACAGACTAGAACAAGGAAATTTCCTGACATACTGTCAATAAGAGTCAGAATATAAGTCATTCTGTGACAACAAATCGAGGAAGTGAAACTAACATTTCTACAGCTTCCAAATGAAGCTTGGCCCAGGTTAATAGAACTGAGCTCTGCTGAGGTCAGACATATAAAATGAATTCTCCTATATATAAACTGAAATGCGTTTTATAATACAAGAACTGTGATTTATAATTGGGAGGGTTGAGCAATGCACCTTAAAAACCTCATTGTGATCCAGGCGGGACACAAGCACCAAGCTTTTAGGTGCAAACACCTGGGCTGCCAGAACAACGGTTGGCTCCTCATCTGCTTCGTCCGTCTCATTGGCCTCTGCTTTCTGTAGTTGAAAATGAGGAGGAAAGAAACAGAGGCATGCTTTCAGCTTCCTTAATATATGAACTTGTGATCTGTACTTATACATTCTCAAGCTCTGTAGCGCCGCACACAAATTTACGTAGAAGCAGCCCCAAAGTCATGTTTGATTGGCACTTGTGAGATGTGGTTCACATGTGTAGCAGCCAAAACCCCTCAAAACAAACCTCTTGGAACCATTTCCTGATTCAGGAGGGACTAAATTTAAACCAAAAGATGACTGCCGCCTGCGAGCTCCTCACCTTCTTCAACAATCCAACGGGCTTCAGATATGTTTCGAATACTATAAATTGTAATGTGTAAAAGTGAGAAGAGCAGGAGTGAACAGCCATAGTTTTGTTAGATCCTTTTCTCCTGTTTTCTCCTGTCAGTGTAGATTTTGGTTGTTACTTTTCAGTTAGACTGATTTTGTTTGTTCACATTTGGTTTGTACATTGTAGAGACCTTTACAAAACTAAAAATTAAGAGTTTTTGTTAAGCAGTACATCCATGGCAGCCAGGCAAATTGTGATATTTCTCTCAAGGATAATATTAATGGCATTTCCGTGTCTCATACTTTAATGAACTCCTCCCAGCAGTATCATCAGATGGCCTTCATATTTGGACTGTTTTATCTTAAGGCATGGGTGATGCTAAATTGGGGCACTTTTTACTTTTCTTCACATGGTGTGGCTCTGGTGGTGTTTGGAAAGTAGCTATTCCTTCATAAATGAGGAATGGCTGTAATTAAGACACATTATTAATGTAGGCTCACAGGTCTGATGTATGATTGTCTCATGTTGAAAATACACTGCTCATAAAAATTAGAGGAACACTTCGAAAACACATCAGATCTACATGGGGGGAAAGATGATCTTGAATATCTTTCCTGATAAAAAGTAGGTGATGTATTAGTAACAAAATGATGCCACATAATTTGATAGAAATGAAAATGATCACCCTATAGAGGGGGGAAATCAAAGACACCCCAAAAATGATGCAGCAGACTGGTCCATTTTGCCAAAATCTCATTGTAGCAACTCAAAATGATTCTCAGTAGTTTGTGTGGCCCCCACGTGCTTGTACGCGTGCCTGACAACGTCGGGCCTCCTAATGAGACGACGAATGGTGTTCTGGGGGATCTCCTCCCAGATCTGGACAAGGGCATCACTGAGCTCCTGGACAGTCTGAGGATCAACCTGGCGGCACCGGATGGACCTAAACATAATGTCCCAGAGGTGTTCTATTAGGTTTAGGTCAGGTGAACGTGGGGGCCAGTCAATGGTATCAATTCTTTCATCCTCCAGGAACTGCCTGCATACTCTACCCACATGAGGTCGGGCATTGTCGTGGACCAGGAGGAACCCAGGTCCCACTGCACCAGCGTAGGTTCTGACAATGGGTCCAAGGATTTCATCCCGATACCTAATGGCCCCACCTATTGCTAACAGGAAGCGCTGTGTGGCATTTCTAGTCTCTCCTCTACCTGTCCTCCCCCCACTCCTCTCTCTCTACCCAGCCCCCCCATCAGCAGGAGGGTCCCCCTACATGAGCCTGGTCCTGCTCAAGGTTTCTTCCTGCTAAAGGGGAGTTTTTCCTTGCCACTGTTGCTTATTGGGGGTCAGGCCCTGGGATTCTGGAAAGCGCCTGGAAACAATTTTGATTGTAATAGATGCTTTATAAATATTGATTGATTGAGTTTAAAATTTCAACTCCATATACTTTTTTCAATGTGCACACTGTGATGACTCAGGAGTTTGTCACCCAGCCTCTAGCCATTGTCTCTGATGGGTGTGGGGGCAGGAGGGCCTGATCAATGCTGTTTGCAGCTTTAATCTTGATACTGTGTTGGGTCAAAGTGCAAACACATTTTTTAAATGATTTAGTTACTGCACATTGAAAATTAAGTTATTAATGTATAAATATAGGACTAAAATAGCATCTTAATAGTGAATGAAGAAAAATTATAGAGATAATTCAGCACTTGATATGGTCGTGGCTACAGATATATATCAATTCGTTAGATTTTGTTTATTCATTAGATTTTGGGTGGCATATTGTTACGTGTCAGGGGAGTTGTTGGTGTTTCTTTTAAGATGCCCCGTTTTTTGACTTTTGTTTTGGCACAGACCCGTTTGTTCCACCTCTCCCTCCACTCCTGATATATGCACGTGTTTCCTGTTAAGAAATAAAGCACTATCTTGACAGTCTGTATCAGTCTTTCCCTGGTGGTTTGTTAGTCTTTACATTAACCCCCCGTTAAGGGTTGAACGTAACACATATCTTTATACATCATAATCAACAAATCACAAATAATAGTGAGAATATGTGTGTTTCTCCATTTCACCATTCTGCTAATAAGTGGCAAAATGGAACAGTAATTAGCACTGTACCCTCACAAGAAGAAGGTCAAGGGTGCTATTGTGTGTTTTCATGTCTAGGTGGACTTTCTCCGGGTACTTCAGCTTCCTCTCAAAGTCTAAAGGCATGCATTTGGGAAACAGGCGAATTGGCCAAACTAAAGTGGGCCAATTACAGTATAAAAATAAAGACAATGAAGATAACTGATCAAACCTGTGAGCTGTCCAAGCCTTCCCAAAATGTAAAACAGGAACAATAGTGACGCTCCGAGCTGATGTCAGTCAAAACAGCTACGAAGAAGGAAGCAGGCTGCTGCTCAGGAACCAAGCCCCAACCACTGGGCTGACAAAACTAGAGGAGGAAAAGCTATTTTTTAATTCATATTGGTACTCAATCAATAAACAATGACACATCAATTGGAATTAAGCAGTAACTGATGTTGAAAATACATTAATATTCACGCCTTTTGTATTCACTAAAACTAATAACATTTTGTAGACAATGATGCAATCATTGTTTTTTGTAGTTAGGATTAAAGAAGATTTTATTGACTTGATTTTTGTAGAGACACATGAAAGATAGCTTCATGTAATGTATACAAATTGACACAATCAGAAACATTTTAGCATGCTTTTAAGTGCCACATGAGGCCCAGAAGTTTGATTATAACTAAACATGTTAAGAAAAAAATAGTAAAACACCTGGCTGTTTCTATTATAAATGGTATTAATATTTAATATTTATACAAAGCATACAGCATTCTGAAGAAAACAAATAAATGGTTAAAACAACTTAAAGCTATTTAAATTACCTTTCAAGTGTGTTGATAGGCAATCCTTCCTTAATCTCTAACTCAGCGATATGCATGGGTTGTGATAGTAATCTGACTTTGTCCTCTTAAAAATTATAAGTGCTGTGTTCTTGTATCTCAAAAGCACAAAAGTAGCCTTTTTGTCCTCGGTGATAACTGTACATGAATGTATCATTGAATGAAAATATGTAGTGTGTTCCACTTTAGCCTCCAATTTACACAGGAACATAAGACTTACAAGCTCTACGCCTTGTGGGAATGGACTGTCCTCCCAGTCTTTCTCAGGAAACCGCTGAAGAATGCGACCTTGACCCTCACCCTCCACTGCAGAGACAGAAAAACACATAGACCAGGTCAAGTTGTTTGTATTTGTACATACACAAGATTGATCATATTTTAAAAAGAGGGTGTTTTGTAACATTGGGACAGCAAACTTCTCAATTACCTTTGAAACGATTAAGAAATGCATCACAAGCTAAGACTATTCATGGCTCAACTTAGTGGATATCCCCAACTGGTTTTCTGCTTGTCAACTGTGTATTAACTATGCTAAATGTAGGAGTTAAAAGTTTATTTGATGCTGGTTATTGAGGAGATTTCGCCATTGTTCAGGACTGAGTATATCAGTAGAACAATGACAAAGCAGAAGAACTTCACCACCAGAAGCTCATCTTCCTGCATACAGGAACACACAAATTTGCACCCAGTCACTTAAAATGTAGATTTGTCTGGACCTGGGGCTTAAACCGAGAACCCTCTGGTTCTTCACCCAATCCCCAACACCGGGGACTGGGTGGGGAAATTATTTGGGAAAATATTTTTTCCAAATATTACATGCTAATGAGTTTTACATTTTAATTATCTGGCCTTTAAATACAGGAACGTTCCATTTCTATGACACAGCACAATGTAAGGAGATCCAAAATATCCTTGTTGGTGGCAGCAGCCACCACCAAATTCCTTAATGCTATCAGATCACAGGCTGACTACTTTCAATCAAAATTCAATTCCCTTCAAGATCTGTCATTCCTGTCATATGTAACTGCAGTTGTACAAGACCACCAGTAGTGGTAGTGGCGCTGTTTTGAAATGAGCGCCAGCTAAACTGTCAAACGGTATATTTACCGTAACAAAATACCACCTATAAATCCACACAAAGAAGAGGAGGATTCATTGTAACAAATGGATGGCAACAAGTGAACAAAAAGGGTTTGTGTGGTGTTTGTTTCACACGTCCAATTCCTTGAAAAATGTTACATTCTGCATGAATTCATTATTGTTAGTATTAGTTAATATTTTTTGCAGGTGTGGAAATTCCAAAGATCAGCAATTTTTATTTTACAAAACAAGTGTCAAACTGAGGATAATCAGGCAATCATTCTTTTTTTGGCAGTCACTTCAAAGTCCTAATACAGATACAGATGTGGTTGTAAGCTATAGAGTATGAATAGTAGATTAAGTGTTTCTTTGTAACTAAAGCCAAGGCCAGAGTATAACTTGACCCGCATGGCATTTCTTAGGAGCCGTTATGGAGCCATGCATTGGCCGTTAAAGTCTCAAAATGTCAACTTTCTCTCAACATCATATTTTGACTTTATTCTCAATATTGTATTTTGACTTTATTCTTCAAATTTTCAATGTTCTCAAAGTGTAAAAAAAAAAATCTTCTCACTCATTTTTTTCTCTAATACTCTTTTTTAAGTCTCAAAAACAGAGCCATTAGATTTGAAACCCATATTATATGCATTATATAAACTACATTTTTACCAACTGACATTCATTCACCAGTGAATTTCCACAGAAAGAGTCATATTTTCCATCCTCGAGTGCCCCAGCAGTGCAGCAAAATAGTCTATGGTTGCTAGGGCAAATTACGGTAAGAAATATACAGTATGGCCAAACACAATTTTATGGTTTTGGAGCAGTGAAAATATTGTCCTTGCAACAGAAAATTTCTGCAAAAATCTTTTTTTTTAAAAAAGGTTGCGGGAGCAGTCAGTGAATCCATTGGCTTCCACTTAATTCGGTGAGATCTTTATTTACTGGTATGTACTTGTTCGCAAGAAGGACGACGGAAGAGAAAATCTGTGTTACAGAGCCCTGACCAGCATGACCTTATCATCACCAGCAGACCTAAAGCGTGGCTGTTGATTTAAATTCTGAAAAATGGATTGTGCAGGGAAATGTACAGTCACATCAGCCCTAAAAAAATATATTTCTCACCAGCTGCCAATGATTGACTTATTTCGCCCATACTGTTGGTCACATTGTCTCTTCTAATAGTCAGACAGGGAGAGGCTTTCCATTTGAAAATCTTTCAGTTAAAATGATTCAAATGATTGTTCCACACTCCATGCACTAACCACAAACACTAAATACACACTGCACTCACTTTACATAAGGAATAAAAGAAGTAAGTAAGTTGTCAGTTCATCGTTGGGCCCTACACTGTATACTGTGCCATGTAAATTGTCAGAAATCAGGTTCAGTCTAATGGGTCTAAATAAGATAAACATGTCAGCGAGGATAAGCTATAAATAATTTACTGTCCACTGAGGAAGACCAACTTGCACCCAAGTTATCACTAGATTAATGATGGACAGACACAATGAAATGCAGGAAATACATTATAATACAAGTGGAACCTCAAGAACACGACGTAAACAGGACTTCCCCTTGTCATCCTTTCCCAGCTCAACAGGAAACATGATAATCTGACAACTTCATGCATCTTTCTGGATATTTAATATTTTAACTCAGCAAAATCTCATATTTCTTTTGTCCCTTGACCCCAAAACCACATTTTATTCAGTTGCAAAAAAATGAATTCATGTTAATAGAACAAAATATAACAAATCATCAGCTTGTACATTTATACATATTGAGAAAAATGCACAAGGACAATCTTTTCTGTATGTCTGACTGCATTGTAAATATTACTTTACTTTTCAACACAAATTAAGTCAATTACACTATAACACTAACTCATATAAAAATTATATTTATGAGCAAATCAACAGACAATATATATTGACATGTTCAAATGTGTTTCCAGTCTAACGTTTCTGATGTATACTATACTACACTATACTAATGGTTTGAAAATGGTAAATGGTAGACTTACATTTACTGTAAACAAAGTCATAGATTCTTTTTTTTTATTTAAATTTGCCAATCAAAAGGATTCCAAAAACCTCTTCTTCTTTTGTAATTATTTCAGAATTGTTAATGCAGGCACCTATACAGTGTAGATCATGGAGGATCTCTGGAGAAAAATCTCAAAATTAAAATCTTTTCCATCCGTCACATACCAACTGATTTAAACATATTTATTTTGCAAAAGTAATTAAGACCATTTAAAATAGTATAGATAACAATAGACAATTTTAAGTTAAAAGTTATGTAAATCAGATTTATAATCACTTTAAGATAAATATAAATGTTGAGTTGTAATTGCATTGGCTGCCTGTGGCTACCTAACGACTATTGTTGGACAAATGTTCAAAGGAAAATCTGCATTCTGTACTAGGGAAGATTAAGTTGGACAGAAGAAAAATGGCTATCTGTTTTCAGTCAGTTATACATGATATTATATGGGGATACACCGATCCACATTTTTTTCACTTCCCATCAGATCCCAATACCCAAATTTGGATATGTGGATAAATACAGTTGTATCGGAACTCTTTGGGATTACTTGGATTTCTGCATAAACTGATCATAAAATATGTTCTGATCTTCATGACAAAGTCACATCCCTAGACAAACACAGCCTGCTTAAAGTAATAGTGCAGAAAAAATAAGTTTTCATGTTTTCATTGAAAACAACATGTAAAAATTCACAGTGCAGGGTGGAAAAAGTACGTGAACCCCATGCTAATGACTTCTCCAAGAGCAAATTGCAGCCAACCTGGAGTTCACTTAATGTGAGAAAGTTCAGCACTGTTCTTATTCTCCCTTGGTATGGTGGTCCTGTGAAGATGACTGTGAGCACTACTGGCAAAATATTTTGTGGACAGATTAAACCAAAATGGAGTTGTTTGGAAGGAACACACAACATTACATGTGGAGAAAAAAGCACACATCAAATCCTCATCCCAACTGTGAAATTTGGTGGAGGGGCATCATGGTTTGAGGCTGATTTGCTGCCTCAGGGCCTAGAAGGATTGCTGTAATCGATGGAAAAATGAATTTCCAAGTTTATCAAGACATTTTGCAGGAAAACTTAAGACCATCTGTCTGCAAACTGAAGGTCAACAGAGGATTGGTGTCACAATGGGACAACGACCCAAAGTAAATCAACAACAGAATGGCTTCAACGGAAGAAAATACGCCTTCTGGAGCTGCCCAGTCCTGACCTCAATCTGAGTCCTGAACACAACATGATTGAGATGCTGTTTCATGACCTCAAGAGAGCGATTCACACCAGACATCCCAATAAAAATTGCTGAACGGAAAAAGTTTTGTACAGAGGAATGGTCTAAAATTCTTCCTAACTGTTGTGCAGGTCTGATCTGCATCTACAGGAAATATTTGGTTGAGGTTATTGCTGCCAAATTAGGGTCAACCAGTTATTATATCCAAAGGTTCACATACTTTTCCCACCCTGCACTGTGAATTGTTTACACGTGTTCAATTAAAAACATGAAAACGTATCATGTTTTGTGTAGTATTAGTTTAAGCAGATTGTCCTTGTCTAATGATGTGACTTAGATGAAGATCAGAACATATTTTATGACAAATTTATGCAGAAAACCAAGTAATCCCAAAGGGTTCACATACATTTTTCTTGTAACTGTATGTATGCATGTGTGAGGTCAGAAAAGGATGTCAGATAAACAGGAAATCCTGATGGCAGGGAAAATCTTATCCTGAAAACAAATCTAGACAGCTCTTTTCATGTTTCTGTTCGGTGGCGAAATATTTTGAGTGTTCTTTGACGCATTTTTTGTTTGTTTTTCAAATGTTCGATTAGAATACTGGCTTTGTAAACATTACACGTTGACATCTTGTTTTGCAAAGTTTCAAGTATATACAAAGTGCACACATTGTGTGGAAAAGTTCGATAGCTCTACACCTGCTAAACGCTAGCTTGCTCAATGCTAGCTGTAAAATAGTATCTCCATTCTTTCTTCGCTAAAGACACATCTCTGTTCTGGAAATCTATTCAACAGTTTGCAGCCAGTTAGCAGACATGCTGGCAGGAATCATTTGTAGAGTAAATCTCAGCAGACAGAAATTTCTGATGAATTACATTGGTATCGGAAGCCGATACCGACACCGGATCAGATCAGCCCCATCCTTAATAATAATTCTATGTTTCAACATATAGGTACTGTGCATATTGATTTATTTTCTGAACAACCATTTCATGCTGTAACCAGTGGTCACTTTATTATTGTATTGTTAGTCTATAAAAGATGCTTTGACGATTTTACATGAGCAAGAATTTGTTCAGTCTTAAAAACAAAACAAACAAAAGGCAAGCAGATGTAATGGAGAGATGAAAGTCCTGTGTTAAGACTGACACCGGTCAAAATGACGTTATATGCAAAATGTGCTGAAAGCTGGGCGCAGTGTAAGGCAGTACAAATCTGTTTCACCACTTGCAAAGGGTATGTGGAATATGTAAAACTTTGCAAAATCATCCCCAGGGAAGATTTTAGCTGCAAAGTTCTAGCCAAATAACCTGGTTTTCACAGCACTTTCTGTATGTGAATACACATGACACGTTGTACCCCTTGGGGATATGAGTAACTGCTCCCTGGAGCAGTTTGTCTGTCTGAAAACTATACTGACTCAGCCTTTGTACTAGGAGAGGATTTTTTTCACATTCCAGGGAAACCATCAAAGCAGCAAAGAGGAGGGAATCCCTAAATCTCCCTTAAGAAATCACACCATTTTACTTGCCCCAGTTAGGAACATGTGTGCATAGTTCAGTTCAGAAATGAGTGGATAAAAGGATCACTTTATGATAATTTAGGTATAGAGTCACATTTGTTGCGTTGCGTTTTCTCCCGCTTATCCGGTTCTGGGTCGCGGGGGCGGCAGCTTCAGGAGGGATGCCCAGACAGCCGAGCTGAGCCAGAAGGCAAAGTTCTCGATTTACCCGTCGATCTATGTCCCAATCCTCACCTATGGCCATCAACGTTGGTGATGACCGAAAGAACGAGATCGCGGATACAAGCGGCCGAAATGAGTTTCCACCGCAGGGTGGCCGGGCTCAGCCTTAGAGATAGGGTGAGAAGCTCAGACATCCGGGAGGAGCTCGGAGTAGAACTGCTGCTTCTCCACATCGAGAGGAGTCAGTTGGGGTGGCACGGGCATCTGGCCAGGATGTCTTCCGGATGCCTTCCAGACACCTCCCTTTAGAGGTGTTCCAGACATTCCAGGATTAGGTGGTTGGATTACATCTCTCGCTTGGATTGGGAGCTGGGGTCATATATATACCCAGAAAATTGGCATAGGCCAGACTATACCCCTCCAAGTCAGAATATATCCTCCTCCATAAAAAGGTTTTGATTGTATTTATTATTTATTCTGCTTTTCATCTGATTTAATTTGATAAGGCTAGGGAAACTGAAATATTTTGACACAACACCAGTGCTGTGGCGAGAAGGAAAGTCGGGGCTTCTCTGCTTAGGCTGCTGCCCACGCGACCCGACCCGGATAAGTGGTAGAGGATGGATGGATGGACCAGTGCTGTATAGGGCTGTCTTTCAAAAATAAGTATTCGATTTTAATTGATTCCCCAATAAATGGTTTGCTATCGATTCTTAATGTCCAAAAATCAATCCTTTAATGTAAATGTTTTTTTGGTTTTGGTGCAGAGAAGAAGCCTGTGCTACCAATCCAGCTAGTCTTGAATAATCACCATTTAGCGCAGCAATTCATGGTATGAGATCTAATGCAACGTCCTTCCTAGCAAGTACACCACTTAAGGTACCATCAGGGAGTTTACAAACTGATGGTGGGACTTATTTCAGTTTCAACAACAAACACAAAGAAAATGGCATGTTAGACAAAAAAACAAGCAATGTGCAAGGCATCTTGCATCAGGCGAGACTATCTGGGTTGATCCTACAGTCTGCTTCACAAAATGCATGTGGATGCCTAAACCCAGCGATGTCCAAATGTAGCCAAACTAACACTTCTCAGATATCTATGTTGTGAGTTGATTCATGAGAGCATCTGGATGGAGAGCAGGCCTATAATGCCATCTGTAGATGCACTATATTTCACTTATATTTTGCTGACCTAGAAGTAGAAGAATCACGTTGATTACAGTCTGTTGCATGTGGTAGCAACTGGTAAGAACCTTCAATGGCAAAGTATTTTTGGAACGAGGCAGAGATCACCACGATGCTGCTCACGGAGGAATTTTGCAAACTCGTCCATCGCTACTGTTGATTTAGCTGTGGCTGCTACCTCACTGTCTAACTTCTTTATGGATTGTTGTGGCATGATGTAAAAGGTCAACCTTGTGGCCCAAGAACAACAAAGTAAAACACCATGCATAATCATAATCCTAATCATACGCATAACAAAGGCAAACTGCTTTGTGAACATTATAACAGCAACATAATAGTCAAGTTGGTCCAACTTTATATAATAAATGCATTATGTTGTTTGGGGTAAGTGCTTCATTTAAAATTGTAAACCTAATCATAGTTGATACCCTGGAGTATGAATTGGCCTAGGCCATAAACGCACCAGTATTATCTATCATAGGTCACCTCAATCCCAGGTAAAGTCTGGACGGTGGGTACACTATGGCCTGTTACCTCAGAAACACATATGTGCACCTTTAAAACGCAGATTGTGGCAGCTATTTCTGGATGCACTGGAATCCACCAGTCATGCGCTGGGGTGAAAGAGGAAATGGCTGCCCACAAGCAGGCGCTACTGACATCACAAACTGCTCTCTCCTACTGCACACTATAGCAATTTATACAACTATTAAACTATTAAATTAATTTAAATTAATTTCTTACGGTGCTGCATGATTATTTTTTGCTTGCATAATGTTGAAAGAAAGAAAGAAAGAAAGAAAGAAAGAAAGAAAGAAAGAAAGAAAGAAAGAAAGAAAGAAAGAAAGAAAGAAAGAAAGAAAGAAAGACTAATTATTTTGCCTGATCCTGCAAACCAAATACCTAATGATGGATCTTCACAATTTCCAACTAAGAAATTATCAAGTTTTCCATTGTTACGTTCCTATATAAAGTCATAAAAATCACAAAACAAAAAGCTAATCATAAAAATTAAGCTTATTTGGCAGAAGTTAAATCTACACCACAATCAGGTCACCAAACCTGTTGCATATACATTCATCAGTCAATTTTGGCAAAGTCACCATTTGATATAGTAAAACATCTTGACAAATACAAGATGCAAATACAACAGTTTATTCTCCTATGTGTGCCTCTTTGTGTCTGTGCTGGCCTTTAAAACTATGAATGGCCCCAGGCTGGCTTCAAGATTGTGTATCCGGTGTGTGTATGTGTATAACTGAGTGTGCAGGGGAGGTTGTACCTGAACCAAAGCATCCTGTAGTCCACTGAGGGGCTCATGCAATAACAACACCCACCAACTGCCAGAGTAGCACAGATGGAATGACAATAGAGAACGTGGGTGTGTGGGCGGATGTGCATACATGTTTATTACCAGACTTGAACGGAAACTCAAAGATTGTGCTCATAGAAAAGTTTAAGTTTGCATTTGTACACCAGAAGGGAATCTGCATTATCGGCAGGTGTTCTAAACATAAGTCTCCCTAGTATCCAGTAGCCTGTTTGAAGAAGCAAAGTCTTTATTGTCACTATAAAGCTACAGTAATATATCATTTGGAGCAGGTGAAACAGATGCAGAGTAAGAAGCAGCAGCTAACTAAACTAAACTATAGGTTCTAAACAAGCCTACCTACCTAGAAAGATTTACCAATAGAATGGCATATATTGTGCAAATTTCACTAACAAAAAAGCCAGATCACAGATACAGTGGGATCTCTACTTACGAACGTCTCTACATGCGAATTCTTCAGGTTGCGAAGCGTCTCAATGGGAAAATATTTCCTCTTGTTACGAAGGAAATTTCAGGATACGAAGGTCAAAAATACGCTACCGCTGCTACTCGCAGCTCGATGAGTTTAGCAAACACAAACTTGCTTGTAGCTGCTCACCTAGCATTTTCCTGTCATCCCATTGGCTAGGAGGGACGTCAATATGTACAAGTTTGTGTGTATCCCAGCGTCGCCTTCGTTTCACTTTTATTTATTGTGGGTGTTCGTATGTTTTTCCATTAGATGGCGTTGTTCCCACAAGTGTTAACGTTCGTTGGTAGTAATGACGGCTAATGTAGGATTAGCCTGTAATAAAGTTCATTTTGTTCCTGGAGAAGCCTTGCACTGAATTCCTACATTTATTGTGCAGTAATATAATTGTAACATGTATTTGTTACATGTTTTGATGCATTTTTATGATTTATAAAAAAACATTATGTCCGAATTTTTGGGGGATTGGAACGGATTAGGGCATTTACATGGAAAACGCGTCTCTACTTACATAATTTTCAGGTTACGAAGTTATGCATTTTTCAACAAAAATAAGATTTTCTGGAAAAAGCACAATATCAATATGAATGCATGTCTACTTCCAATGTTATATGTCAACTTTGCCAATGATTTGCTATTAGTGCCTCATCCATCCTGTGTTATTTTATCTTATATGTCGCAACCAAATGATGGTTGATCATATTTGATGGTGAACTGCCAAAGTAATAATAGGGTCTACTGTGATGCCATGTCACCAGTGTTTCATGAACTTAGACAAGTGCATAACTCAACTCCAAGAAAGTAAAAGTTAAATGTAGTGCAAACTGCAAAGTTATTAGGCCCATTGCAGTCTTAAATTTCTATAAGTGAACTCATAGATAAGGAGATGCCTAAAGCTTAACAGAAAAGGTGGATATTTTGAACTAGAAAGAAGCTCTGGTAGCCAGGTATTTTTTATGTGTAGACACCTACATTTCAGTTGATGATAGTGCTTTGAGAAGCAGTTGAGCAAACCAGAAATTATTCACCACAGTGATGTCACCTGTATGACAAACTATCAGTGCTCATGATTTCAAATCATTCCACATGCTGAGTGACAGTATGTAAGCAGTCACACGCAGTAGACAGGAAGCAAGAATTTTTTAGACATGAGAGGAAACTCTACTGTGCTACAGAATTCCTGGTATTCTTATAATGGGGACCCTTCTTTCTTGGTTCACAGCCAGTTTTCTGGATGTGTTGGATGACTCAAAGGCATCCACTAAAAATATACAAACATTTAGAAATCTATGGGTCCACACAATGAAGTAAAAACCACCCCGAGACGGAATACTGGCAATATTCTTACCGACTCATGCTTTTCAGTTTTTTCAGAAAATACATCATTCAAACAGTGTTTCCAAGGACATCCACACACCGAATTAAAGTAGAAGACAGTGAAAGTATTAAAAGCACATTATGTAAAGAAGAGGACAGATGCAGGATCATGTCACTGGTGATCAGAGAAAAGCCTCTCTGCACCCACTTGAGAAGTTTAAAAGATGGCACCACCTAGATTCTTCAGCATCGAGTAAAGTTCCTGTAAACGCAGAGGCTGCAGGATTGGGAAGATGCCAACAATCATTATCTGCCTAAAGTCTTTTCTTTCTTGAGAACTTGATCATTTAAAGTCATTGTGGCTTTAATGTCTGGTTTCCAGATGTGTTTTACGGGTTTGCTCCTTTCTATGTTGCATCTAGGCAGGAAGCAGTTTCTGCAGAGCATGCAGTGTCCGCGTTATAACATCCTGTATTCGCCACGCTCTCAAAAGAAAATTTTAAAATGCAAAACCATTGAAGCAATGCAAACAAGGGGAAAAAAAGAACAATGCTGGTTTTTCAACAGCAGATACAAAGGTTTCAGCAGAACGCTTTCTGTGTTACACTTTGTTACTTCTGAATAAATTATGAGCAAATCCTCATTTTAAAAAAAAAAGAACTCAGCCACATTACAAGCTTATGATTACAGTGAATAGACGGTTTGAATATTTCATGATGAAACGGGCCATTATAGGACTCTGATCTAGGCCAAAGCTCAGCCTCAAAGAAGGGAGGGGGCTCAGATAACGGTCCAAACCCGTTCCAATAAAACATGAGCTACGGTCCGAATAGGCTAGGGGAGGGGCAAAGTTATCTGGGTTAATCTACAAAATCAAGGGAAAATGAAACAGCAAGCAGATAGCATAATCGCCACCTTCCAAGTTTAAGATCGAGCATAAAACAAACTCAAATTCAGAGAAACGGGGTTTATTGCTCTGCGTATCGAAGTTCTTCGGACCTTGCAAAACGCTAACGCAGTGCCATATAGACTGGCTGATTTTTTCCCCCTCTAAATGACACTTAAATCTGCGATAATTTTATTTTTTACTCATCCAGCAAAGACGACTGATGTTGCGAAACGGTTGAATAAATCCCTCTTGGGTCACAGCCGCTAAAGCGGCGATCCACATCAGAGCTAGCTCGGCTAACCTTAGCTCAGAAAGCAATTAAGTTAGCTCAAGTTTCCTGTCAACTACAGAGTTTGTTTTAACTTACTAAAACATAATAAAACGCGCCTGGCAGCAGTACGGTTAGAACAGTTATTAATTTGTGCAGGTATTAATTAAACACGGAATGCCTGCTGACAGGCTGCTATAAAGGCGTGAGGCCTGCATATCCACGGCCTATGTTAACCTCAAGGCCCCCTTGACAGACTCTAGAATCGCTTAGTAGCAATTAGCGGCTTGGCCCGTCCCCGCCTCCCTCCCCTATTTCTGTTTACACATAGCTTTCCGGCTACGAGCACAGCTAGCTCTAGCACCCACCTCGCTTATCGAGGTCGTAGCCGACCACTACGAAGTAATCGGCGAGCCTTGCCATCTTCGGATCTCACGGAGAAAGGTCTTTCTCAATAAATCATTTCTTCTTTCCACCGTCAGTAATCCTATTATGTCCTCCCAGTCCTAGACACATGATGGGTGACAGTAGCATCTTCCCAGCTGCAACCCGCCGCCATACTGTCAATCTGCCCTGACAGTGGAGAAGCGTGAGTCTGCGCACTCAGGGACGGCAGGGAGGGGCAGCCCGGCAGGAATGTCCCATGCTTGGAGCCAAACCAGTTCATGGGCCAAAAGTCTGACCCAAACAATAATGATCTTAACAGTCTACTGACAACATGGGTTCAAATGTAATTATTCAAGAGCCCTGCACTGAATAGCATGCGTTTGTTTCAAATGGCTTTGCATTGATAATATCAAAACGACCCAGAATCGTTTCATATTAAGCAGTTATATAGATTGGTTAGAGATAGAAGATTGTACTGATGTATGATGATGAAAGAAATAAAAAGTAACAATTAACTATAGAAAACAAATTAACCCCGAATGTGACCACCAAATGTAAAAAGACAGATATACATAATGTGCATGCATTCAAATTTTGAATTAGGCTCTGGGTATGCCACCATTTGTTTGTATGTTTATAGGTATAGGTACAGTACAGTTCAGCCCAGAAATGTTCAGACAGTTGTACAATATTTATGATTTCTGCTGCATTCCACATTAGATGTTGAATAAAACCACTTCCATACAGTATAATAGTAGTGTAGTGCATTGGAGTCTTTGCCATACCTTCTACTGCAGCTGTCAATTGTTGCTTGTTAATGGGTCTCTCTGTCTAAATTTTTGTCTTTACAAAGTGAAATTCTTCCTTGATTGGGTTGAGATCTGGAGACTGACTCAGTCGCAGAAGAAAATTCTATTTATTTTCCCTAAAAACTGTGACTACCTTTCACAGGGCTAGTACCCATCTGTAGTGTGAAGGGCCATCTAATTAAGCTGTGCTCCATTTAGCTAAATTTGAGACAAACGTATATCCCTATACACTTCATCCAGCACACTTCATTCTGTCACACTATTCATAAATACTCGTGACCCAGTGCATCATACTGCCTCCACCATGTTTTTGAGAATATGTGCTTGGGATTGTGAATTGTTCCAATTCTCCTCCATACTTTCTACTTCCCGTCATTCTGGTACATGTGCTCATCTGAATGCTTTTCCAAAATTGTGCTAGCTTCTTTAAATGCTTTTTTGCAAGGTTTGATCTGGCCTTTCTTTTTTGAGGCTGATTATTGGGGTCTTTTGGAGTTCCCAAGCTCCCCACTGCTCCCTCTGAATATACCAAACTGTTTATGTGGAAACTTGACATTTTTGCTAATGGTCTGATTGATTTTCTTTTGTTTTTCCAGCCTCAGGATGGTCCGTGTCCCTTTTATTGAGGGCTCCCGTTACCAAATGTTGTTGGTTCACAGCAACAGCTTCAAGATATACTGTTAAATAAGGAAAGTGCCCATGCAACCTCCTGAGTCAATTGTCAAATTACTTTTGGTCTCTTAAAAAATAGGAAGCAACACATTAAACATCTAAGTCCTCAACCTTTCCTCAAATCTTGATGTGAATACTTGTTAAATTACAGCTGAGTCCTCACTTTGAGCAGAATTGTTTCCTGAAACAGCTAAATTTGAAAAACTTGTGTGACTGCCAAAATATATTCCAAGCCTTCCTGGACTATGACCCCCCCTGACCTTAGTTCATATTTCTGTGTAGTGACAAACAACACAGCTCTGCCCTTAGATAACGTTTTGCACATCCTGGAGTGTGAGTGAAACCTTCAATGAAAAAGTCGCAATCCCATCAGTGCTGCTAGAATTATACAGTTTATTTCATTTAACTTTTGATCTCGTATCACACTTGGCTCATTGCCAATGACATAGACAAGTGAGACAGGTGAGTACAAGCTACAGAGCCTCCCAGTCTGTGGTAATGAAGTGTCTTTCTGGAAACCAGCTCAATTGGCAAGAGATGCAACAAAACTTGCCTGTATAGTAACTTTTTTGATTACCTAGAAGAAGAAAAAAAACATTTTATTTTAATATTCTCTTTCAACACCGAGAGACAATAATGCAATTTCTCATTGAGGTTCACTTAAATTTATATATCAATACACAACAAAGAAGGGGAAAACCTGTCAATCAGCAATTCTGTATTATAGCAGCCCAATCATATTACAAAGTGGTTCGAGTAAGGAAGTGGTTGCAGGTTTTAATACACGTTACTGTACATCGTTGGTCAGTTCGCACTAAGCTTAAGGGAAGTGCAGCACGTGAACACTCTTACATGACAGTCGAAAAAATGCTGGTGCTATTTGCACTATATTCTTTGGTTAATGATATAATTCACATCAGAAAATGCAATTTAAATACAGTCAACACCTGAATGTTTTTAAGTAGCACACAGTTGGATACTGCATCAATGATGCACATTATGTAAATTGTCAGTGGTGGTGAGTTCAAGTACTTTACGATTTATTGAATTTTCAGGGACATCCACTTGCAGAAGCATCGTAGAAGAGACATAAAGCAAAAATATATGTCTGTACAGCTTATATGTTGAACAAAAATATTGTTTTGACACAAATAAAGTTGTAATTCTTGGAAGAGTATTTTGTGGATGTCATTGAGTTTTCAAATTGTGACTATAGAGATTATTTAGAAAGTATTACCCAACAGAGTTTATTTTGTGATGGCCAGACTTTTTACGTCAATAAAGGAATTTTGTACAATGTCATCACAAACATGTGAGTTTATTTTCTGTAAGTTCTTCAACTACTGCTGACATCTTCGGCGACATATTTCCCACAGTGAAGTCCAATCTCTCATTTGTCCACAAAACTGATACACCATTGTCCTGTTTGCTCACTCCAATTTTCTCCCACAGTTGGTAAGCAGCCATGCCAAACAAACATCGATATGAAGGCTTGGATGAAAAAACATTTAAACAAGCAAAATTCAATATAGATAGTGAAAATAAATGGGTGGGATTTTTTTTTTTTTTTGGAGGGGGTGGGTGGATGGGGGGGCGGTGGGGGGTAGGCAAGAAGATGATGATGGTAGACAGTGGGAACATGTCTGGGATTAACAACAATGCATTTATCTATCAGTGCTCTTTACCAGTGTCTTTTTAGGCACTATACACAGGTAGTTTTGAGGAAATTAAACATGAATTACACTAGTTTAATGAAAATAAAAAGACCTTTATTATAAATAAATTACACTAGAGGGCAGCAATCATTAGACTACCAGACTCCTCTGATGGAACAAACCTGACCAGTCCTGATTCACTTTCAACCACAAAGAAAACACAACATATACAAACGCAAACTCACATGTGCGAACTCACCTGAAGCCACAACGTTTTTGATCCCAAAGATTTTTGAGACATTTTTATTGCAACTAAATTTGGATTAGCATGTTATTGGTCAGTCTGACAGTGGCTCAGACTGTGACAGCATTGGAGGTCCAGAATTGAGAGGACATTCATACATAAATTCTGGATTGTAAATGAAAGCAAATTGTTGTTTTTTTTAATTGCTTTTGAACTCTGAAAATGTTTCTTCTAAATGACATTGACACTGGATTTTCTCTTAAATGCCAAGTAATCATAAGTTTACCAAAGGGGAGATAAACATGCATTTTCAGGCAAAGCAATAGTTGTTCACAGTCTGAGTGGATCCAGATCCAAAGACAAACATGTACCCATGTCTACAAATATCAGACATTAAATGTATAAAATCATATATATGTTTTTTTATCTACTCTCCTATAGGTGAAACGTCTTGAGACGTTCTTGAGCTTCGGTGAAAAGTGTAGTATCTGAAGCCTGTGTATCTATTCTGTGCATGCCTTTACTTCTGTAAGACCACAATGTATTTCTCTTATCTTCTTATAGCTTCAGATCATGGACTGGTTTTAATGCTCGTTCTACTGGACCTCAGTGCTGCTTTTGATACAGTTGATCACTGCATCCTTTTACATAGACTGGAACATGTGATTGGGATTAAAGGGACAGCACGAGACTGGTTCAGATCGTATTTATCAGATAGATACCAGTTTGCTTATGTCCATGGTGTTCCCTCCTCATACAGTAGGGTTAGCCATGGAGTTCCACAAGGTTCTGTACTTGGATCAATCCTTTTCACCTTGTACATGCTTCCCTTAGAAAACATTATTCAGCAGCATGGAATAAATTTTCATTGTTATGCTGAGGACACTCAGCTATATCTATCCATGCAACCAGAGGAGACAGAGAAGTTAGTGAAGCTTCAGACCTGTCTTAAAGACATAAAGTCCTGGATGTCTTCAAATTTCCTCCTCCTTAACTCAGGAAAAACTGAGGTCATGGTGTTTGGTCCTGAACCTCTCAGGGATAGATTAGATCACATGATCATTCTAGATGGTATCTCACATCCAGTCTCTCTGTGAGGAATCTTGGAGTAACTTTCGACCAAAATCTCTCCTTCAACTCACACATTAAAATCTCTAGAAGTGCCTTTTTTCACCTGAGGAACATCACAAGGATCAGGAAACTACTGACATGATGCTGAAAAGTTAGTCCATGCATTTGTTACTTCCAGGCTGGACTATTGTAATTCTTTATTATCAGGGTGTCCAAACAACTCTTTAAGAAGCCTCCAGGTGATCCAAAATGCTGCAGCCAGAGTTCTGACAGGTATTGACAAAAGAGATCACATTACTCCTGTACTGGCGTCTCTTCATTGGCTGCCCGTTAAATTTAGAATAATTTTTAAAACCCTTCTTTTGACCTACAAGGTCCTCAGAAGCCTAGCTCCATCCTACCTGGAGGAGCTAGTGACACCTTACCAGCCCAATAGACCGCTCCACTCTCAGAATGTGGGTCTACATGTGGTTCCCAGAGTCTCTAGGAGTAAAATAGGGGGCCAAGCACTTACCTACCAGGCCCCCCTACTATGGAACCAGCTCCCTGTCCAGGTACGGGAGGCTGACTCCATCTCTACTTTTAAAATTAGGTTTAAAACCTACCTCTTTGAAAAAGCTTATTGTTACTAATTCTGTAGTTCCAGTTACTGTCATAGACAGACAAATTATCATACTTAAGGGGTCGTCTAGTCATTAGGTTAACATCTTAGCTATGCTGCTATAGGCTGAGGCTGCCGGGGCCCAGAAACATGATCACCTGACAGGCCTCTGTCACCCCACTGGGTCATGGTTTCCTCTCCTCTCCTCCTCCTCATCAAGTAGACTAGTGATGCTATTTCTTGTGTCCTCCCCCCTCTCCTCTCTCTCTACCCAGCCGGCCATCAGCAGGAGGGTCCCCCTACATGAGCCTGGTCCTGCTCAAGGTTTCTTCCTGTTAAAGGGGAGTTTTTCCTTGCCACTGTTGCTAGTCTTGGGTTAGGCCCTGGGATTCTGTAAAGCACCTTGAAACAATTTTGATTGTAAAAGATGCTATATAAATAAAGATTGATTTGATTTGATTTGATTTGATTCTCAGCCAGCCTGGTGTCATTTTAGTATATACTCCACATGTGTCCTGTGACTTCTGCCTTTCTTTAAGATTGCAATGGAAGTCTTGTTATTGCTAAGAGGAGCTGCTAAGAGGTGATGCTGGAGCCTGTAGGCTCCTGGTTGTTCTCCATGAGGATGTGTATCATGAAGCCTTTCTACTACTCCCATTTTTTGGTACTAACTGAACTCTATGCCATTGGGTTTGCTATATTGTGTATCATGTGTATCACACATCAGAGAAGGATGTGTTTACTTGACTGTATAAGAAGGAGCTATCGATGTAAACATTTCGGAGTTCTTCACCAACAGGACCACGAAACCTCCCTCAGGCAAACTGCAGTGTCTGATAGATACCTGACTGTTCTCTCCAATAAACAACTATTATAACCAAGTCAGTGTCTTTGAAGATTCCTTCCTCATCAGCACCTCTCGACTACCACCAGAAGAAATTTACAACAAAGTTGCCGTCACGGACAGGATCGGTTGTGGCTGTCTTCTTCTCCATCTGCTTCCTCGGACCAACTACCGCTCCAAGCTGGCAAGTAAAGTGAACATTTTTCACATATTGGGGTGCTGGTTAGTTCAATTAAGCTTTTGGGGGAGTAATTTAGACACACCGTAAGATAATTAGTGTGGGTGTACATTTTTGTGTTGATGTTGAGGAATACTTCTTCTAAATTTTTCAATTTAACCTTTCTTGTTTTGTGAAAGACTGAAGTACTGGCTGTGGAGGAGAGACAGGTCATGAGATTTATTGCACTGCTCATTTCAGCTAAAAAGAACAGCTGATTCTAAACTTATTTCGGTCTTTACACTGTGTTATGTACAGAAAGAAGCAGTTGAGCGTGCCGGCACTAGGAATGTGTCGGTGTTTTGGCCAGGTAATGTTGATATAGTTTTAATAGTCGCGGAGCAGGACAATTGTCCCAAAGTCCAGTGACTGGAAATCTGGGGTTAATACTTGGTTATAGGTGTCTTCTCTGGCGTGGCTGACGAGTGTGTTTGAAGACACTTTTGTGATCAGGTACCCACTTTTCAGGGATGTAAATTTAGTGCAGGCAGTCGCGAAAAACTGTGATTTACGGCAGCGGTGCCGAGACGTCTTAATAGGATAAATCTGCATATGCAGGTTGTATGTGTGTGCGGCGCCTGTGAGTGTGTGACCTGACTCTGAGCTCTGTTCGTGTGTTGTGTTTCCCTTTCCCTCCCATCTCCCTCTCTATCTCTCTATTTCTCTCTCCCCGTCGATTCTCGGGAGCTTAATCTTTGAGGGACCTTCTCATAGTTTGTTGCTAATAAAAAAAGTGAAATGGGAAAGGGGGAGGCAGAAAGATTTGTGTAACTAATTGAAATTCTAAGAAAGAAAGAAGAAAAAGAAGAAAATTGTTTTTGTACCTCAGATAGATTGATCAAGATTTTATCTGAAGCTTGAAGAGGACCTAAGGGCGGTCCTGGTAGTGAAGAAACATCATATAAGTCTGTGCTGAGACAAAAAATTCTAGGTATGGTCCAGCAGGACCGCACGGTTCTCAAGCACACACACACACACACACACGCATGCACATATATACTGTATGTATGCTGGAGTGGTGGTGAATAAAGAAAAGCCTAGAAATATAGAAGTTTCTTCTGGCAGGTTTACATGTCTATGTAATATCTTTGGAGACTTCTCTATAGGACTAGGTGTTAGAGTCCCGACCTAATCATGGCAAGTGAAGAAGACTTGGATGGAGCAGGATTGGCACTCATGATTCTGTGGTGTCACCAGCTCGACACATCATCAGTTGTGTGCCTTGGCATCATTAGGTGTTTCAGCCATTTAAACACAAGACACCCTCCACCAAGGTTGGCCCACCACAGGCTGATCAAACCTGGGTGTGTGTGTTGCACAATGGCACCACATGATCACTTGGCCGCCCACAATATGTCCCTCCGTTTCAACCACAGCCAGTGACTGCTTTGCTCTGCTGTGGTAGCGAGCTCTTTTACTGCCCTCCATTGGGCCTGCTCTCTGATGCCCATTTCCTTCAGGAGCTTTGTGGTGGTTCTGGAAACAAAGCCTCTGCAGCCTACCTCCACAGGCCACACTTTTACACTCCAGCCCCGCCCCTCTGCTTCAGCTGCTAGGTTCGCATAACGTAGTCTCTTCCGTTCGTATGCCTCACCGATTGCCTCCTCCCATGGGACGGTGAGCTCCACGATGAAAACACGCCGACAGGATTTGGACCATAGGACCAGGTCTGGGCGCAAGTTGGTAACTGCGACTTCAGATGGAAAAATAAGCCTCTGGCTGAGGTCCACCCGCATTTCCCAGTCTCAGGCAACGGTGAGTGCGCCGGCCTCCGGAGGAGCTGGCTTACTCCCTCGTTTCTCCCCTCCCCGAACAAAGGACATTTTCCATGGGGCAACAGGTTGGGAATTTGGAGGCATGGAATTGATCTTTACCCTCCTCTTCTCAAGTTCAGCCGCCAAGCACTTCAATACTTGATTGTGGCGCCAGGTGTACCTTCCTTGGGTCAGGCTGATCTTACAACCCACCAAGATGTGCTTGAGGCTTGCAGGCGCTGCACACTGTGGACAGGCTGGTTCTTCTCCATACCAGAGATGTAAGTTGGTTGGAGAGTGAAGGACATCGTACACAGCTCTAATGGTGAAACTAAGCCTGCTAGACTCCATGCTCCACAACTCGCTCCATGTAATTCTCCTCCTCTCAACACCCTCCCACTTCATCCAGCAGCCTTGCTGTGCTTGAGAGACCGCTTTGGCGTACCTAGCTGCTTCCTCCTGATGGCGCACCTCCTCCACTACCATGTGCAGCCGTTCAGCTGGGTAGCTTTTTGCCATGTAGGTGTTGTTGCTTCCATGCCAAGGCAGTTCCTGCCATGCTGGACATGCCCTACTATATCCCGGTGCCTCAGGCTGGTTTTTGCCTCTGCGACCGCTGCCGATGGCTTCCATTTCCTTCCCGTTGCTAGGGTTGGAGCAGCACCTCTGACAAAGGGATCCCGGGATTCAGTAAGAGTCATTTCCAGTCTTGCTTTGGCACATTTATACTCCTCCACCAGGCTCGAGATTGGGAGGGAGAGGACTCCACTGCCGTACAAGCCTATGCTGCTAAGACATCTTGGCAGTCCGAGCCACTTCCTCACCTGCGCATTCACCAGTCTCTCCAGCCGGTTGGCATGAGATAAAGTGACCTCATAGATGGAAATTGGCCACATGAGCCGAGGTAGCAGCCCAAACTGAAAGCACCACAGCTTCAGTTTTCCAGGGAGAGCAGTACTGTTGATCTGCCTGAGGCCACTGATGGTGTCCTGCTTGAGTTGCTCCACCTGCTTTGAGTCTTTGAGCTCTGCACTGTACCAGCGGCCAAGACTTTTAATAGGCTTCTCCAAAATTGTTGGTACAGGCTCGTTGTTAATGTGGAACCTCTCATTAGCAAGCTGTCCTTTGACAATAGAGATGCTGCCAGATTTGCTTGGTTTAATCTCCATCCGTGCCCATTGAATGTTTTTCTGGAGTTTCTCCAGTAGGCGTTTGGTGCATGCCCTTGTTGTTGTTATTGTTGTCATGTCATCCATGTACGCCCTAATTGGAGGAAGACGCAGTCCATTCTTCAACCGTTCCCCTCCAACCACCCAACGAGATGCTTGAATGATGAGCTCCATTGCCATGGTAAATGCTAGTGGGGAAATGGTGCAGCCTGGCATAATGCCAACCTCGAGATGCTGCCAAGCAGTCGTGCTAGCTTGTGCTGTCACACAAAACTGAAGGTCCTGGAAGTAGGCTTTGAAGAGCCTTGTGATGCCCTCTGGGACTTGGAAGAAATTGAAGGCTGTCCACAACACCTCATGAGGCACAGAACCGAAAGCATTGGCCAGATCCAGAAAAAACACATGCAGGTCTTTCTTTTCCTTCCTCGCCATCTGTATCTGATGCCAGATGATATTTGTGTGTTCCAGACAGCCTGAGAATCCACTTACAGTATGCCTGCTTTCTGCACAGAGGTGTCGACAAAGTTGTTCTGCTGCAAAAAAGCTGAAAGCCTCTGAGCCACAACACAACGAATATCTTTCCTTCCACATTCAGAAGATTGATCTGGCGAAATTGATCGATGGTTGAAGAATTCTTCTCTTTGGGAATCAGGATCCCTCCTGCCCTTCGCCATGCCTTTGGTATTATCCCTTTTTCCCATGCCATTTTCATCAGCTTCCAGAGGTGCCTTAAGACATCTGGCGTGTTCTTATAAACCCGCAATAGAGTTCCCAGAAGCTGGGAACCTGACATTACCCCTCCCTTACCGGGCGCCTCCGGGCGTCCTTCCAGGCTTGTCCGGGTGGGCCTGATCCACCTCAAAGGGCCCCACGAAGTGAGGAGCCAGCTTCCGGGACTCAACCTGGAGTGGGAGGTCCTTCTTGGACAACCAGACCTTCTGACCTGGTTGATAGGAGGGAGCTGGCATCCGGTGTCATTTGGCCTGTAGTTGAGAACGACGAGAGGTCCGCAGTAGAGTCGTGCGGACCTGCCTCCACACCCTCCTGCAACGGCGCATGTTGGCCTGCACTGATGGTACTGCAACTTCCTCCTCCTGACCCTCAAATAATGGAGGCTGGTAGCCCAGGGAAGCCATGAAGGGGGACAGACCAGGGGAAGCAGAGTCCAAGGAGTTGTGGGCGTACTCCACCCATGGCAGGTAGGTGCTCCAGGAGGATGGATCTTGAGCCGCCACACACCTTAGGGCGTCCTCCAGGCTCTGCTTCGTTCTCTCTGCCTGCCCGTTGGCCTGTGGGTGGTACCCCGATGTAAGACCGAAGCTCCCAGCGCTGAACAGAAGGCCCTCCACACGTGCGAGCAAAACTGTGGACCACGATCAGATACTATGTCCTTAGGTAATCCGTGGAGGCGGAAAACATGCTGGACCAGGAGCTCTCCAGTCTCAGCTGCCGACGGGAGCTTGGGTAGGGGAATAAAGTGGGCCGACTTGGAGAAACGATCGACCACGGTGAGAACGACTTGATGACCCTGGGAAGGCGGGAGGCAGGTGATGAAGTCTACTGCGATATGCGACCACGGCCGCCGAGGAATTCCCAGGGGCTGGAGGAGTCCCGCCGGTGGCTGATGGGAGGCCTTCCCCCTAGAACACACGGAGCAGGCAGCTATGTATTCCTTGGTGTCCCGAGCCATGGGGGGCCACCAGAAATGCTGCTGGAGGAAGTGTTACGAGCGGTTGACTCCTGGATGACAGGTCAATCTCGAAGAGTGGGCCCAGTGCAGCACCTCCGAACGCATCGCAACCGGGACGAACAGCCGGTTTGGAGGACCTCCTCCCGGATCCGGGGCTGATTGCTGGGCCTCACGAACTCTCTCCACCACCTGCCAGGATGTGGCCCCCAGGATGCAGGAGAGGGGCAATATGGGGCGATGACGAGAACAGGCCCTTCAGCCTGTAGAACACAGCTTTGGCTTCGGGGGTCCAGCAGAAGCTTAGTAGAAAGGTAGGTGGGAAGTGAGCCTGGTGAGCGGGGCGGCCACCTTGCTGTAGTCGCGGATGAAGCGACGGTAGAAGTTAGCAAAGCCCAGGAACTGTTGCAACTGCTTACAGGAGGAAGGAGTTGGCTAACTCGATAATTGTCCTCATCCCACTCCAAACATCCCTGGTCTGGTTCCTTACCTTCAACTTGTCAATTTTCTTTGTTGTCATGGTTATCTTATCACCAGAAAGCTTCAACCAATGAACTAACGGCTTTGTCCATTAATTTGTTTAAACCTAGGAGTTATTGTAGTCGTTATAGAGACTTGCCGTACGTTAATTTGTTAGGTCAACATGAAAATCCGATGATGGCAGTACCTGACCCTCTTGAGGTCAAAACAAAAGAGAAAACTGTTACGTACATGCTTTTGTGCAAATGACACATACAATGGGGATGGTGTCTTCCTTGGAGTGTCTAACTGTATGGAATGTTGTATGAAAGTACTCAACCCTGATACTACTAACCCTATCAAGTTGCATCCGACTATTTTTCCTGGATCAAAAGGTGAAACCAGTCAGACTGTGTGGCCTAAACATCATCTTTTGCTCGCGAATGTGACTATTGGAACGTTTAAAGACATTTGGTGGGTGTGTGGCAATAAAGCTTATTTGTTTTTACCTTATGCATGGACTGGATGTTGCTACATGGCGACATTGAAACTCCTGTATGAGGTTTTTACACTCAGTACAACCCCGCCTTTAGATGACACCAATTCTACCAGCAAATTTACCGCTGCCTCGGGTGCCAGGAGAAAGAGAGAACTTACACAATTTCACAACCTTGAATCTTATCATTGGAGGATTAGTCTAGGAGAAAAATGGGGTATCGGTTTGCTTCCGTGGTATGGTGTTGAACATATTGACGATATTACCTACACTTTGCAGGGTTTTGCTAATGAAACCATTAGAGGCTTTGAACATCTTTCCAATGCTCAGAGGAGCCACAGACTTTCGTTGTTGAAACATGATATGGCTTTAGATTACATCTTGACCAAAGAAGGAGGTTTGTGTGTGTCTTTGGGCTTGACAGGAGATGCTTGTTATACTTTGATTCCAGACAATGGTGATAATATGTGACTGACGCTTTGAAGAAGATAAGAGATGCGTTTGGTCCTTCTGAGAACGCAGGGACATCTGCGACAGCGTGGCTCCAGGACCAATTTGGTCCAATGGGAGCTATGTTGATTCAGGTTCTCAGCGCAGTCGTAGTGTCATTGACCTGTGCCAAGGCAATGATATTGTGTTGGATAAGTGTGGTGATGCCTGGCAATCAGATCCAGATGCCGCTCCTAAGTGATAAAGCTTTGGTTGATTCAGATGAGGAGGACATTTCTAAAAAGATGGTTGATAAATATCCAGTATAAGCGGTTGAGATATACTCTTATGTTATCCTTTGCATTAATGGTGTTTATGTTTCCATTGCTTCCGTTGTGATACCGGTACCAAGGGGGGAAATGGTTACATAATTTACCTACCGTATTTTCACAACCATAAGGCGCGCCGTATTATAGGGCGCACCTTCAATTAACAGCCTATTTTAGAAATATTTTCATACACAGGGCGCACCGTGTTATAAGGCGCATAGCATAGAAACTGCGTAGTGCCTGTGGTTTCATGACGCGTTCACTAGATTGAGCTGCGCTAAAAGGAATGTCAATAAAACAGCCAGATAAGTCAGTCAAACTTTATTAATAGAATACAAACCGTCGTTCTCACAACTCTATTCACTCCCAAAACGAATAAACAGCTGTTTTATTATTTTTCCCGAGTGACGTAGTGTTTTCGCGTAACACAGTTCGTTTAATAACAGCGAGTTATAACAGGCAGTGCAACATTTTTATCACAAGTGGAGTTTAATAAATCTTCGATTTAGTGCAACATTTTTATCACGTAGTACCGTTGCGGTAAATCAAACGTTAGTGCAAACACAATATACGGTAACTCGAACTCTCGAAGTAGTGCAAAGCAATAGCAATATAACAATAGCAATATAACAACGTTGTTCAAACGGTAATGTCCATATTCACAGTATGACCAGCCTTGTTAAGTTGTAAACACACAAAAGAAACACGTAAAGATCACTTTATCAGTTCATTCCTCATCCAGGAATCCCTCGAATTCTTCTTCTTCGGTGTCCGAATTGAACAGTTGTGCGAATACGGCGTCCAACATGGCCGGCTCCGTCTCGTCAAAGTCGTCATCAGGGTCAGTGTCGCTGGTGTTGTCTGGCATTTCAGTGACAATCCCTGCCTTCCCGAAAGCTCGGACCACGGTCGATGCCTAGGCATTTACGATCCACTCGCCGTCTCCCCGTCTTGGTGAACGTGTGTTCGCCGTTCGTCATCCACCGCTCCCACGCAGTTCGCAGTCTAGTTTTGAATGCCCCGTTGACACCAATATCTCGCGGCTGGAGTTCCTTTGTTAATCCACTTCTTGCTTTGTTTCCTCGGAAGCTCCGTTGAGTCTTCTTTACCTGGCGCAGGTCGTCTTGTTGCTTCCTCCACTTCCGCACCATTGATTCGTTCACGTTAAATTCTCTTGCCGCTGCTCTATTTCCGTGTTCAACTGCGTGACTGATAGCCTTCACTTTGAACTCTGCGTCAAAAGCGCGTCTCTTGCGAGGAGCCATTTTGGGGTCTTTACAGACATAAATGGTTTGGGACTGAATTTACTGCTGTTACCTCGGCCACGCCTACTGACTACGGTAGCCGCGATTAACCAATATTACCGTAATCCATACAAAAGGCGCTCCGGGTTAAAAGGCGCAAGGTAGATTTTTTAGAAAATTCTAGGCTTTTAGGTGCGCCTTATAGTCGTGAAAATACGGTAATTGTTTTACTCATGGTCTGATATGTTTGTATTGTATTCCTTTTAATGAAACCAATGTTTTGTTTGCAAGAATACTGGCACCAGGACAGTAGTTGGGGATCTACTTTGGGGTGACAACTATGTTTGAATGGACTCAGAAATTCAAAATGAACTGTGAATGATGCTGGAGGACCCTGAATGAATACGTGGAACAACTGAAGATTCTTCATCAGGGAACTATGAACTGCAAATCCAAAAACTATTGTTCGATGTGTTTAACATGTATATATCTAATGTTTTGTGTTAATAAAGTTACTTGGGAGATTTCATCAGTAGGCCGATGCTATGAGAACTCAGGTTTTTCCTTGTTTTGGGGAACAGGGAGGGTTCTTAGGCAGGGAAAGGTCCAGGGTAAGGTCCGATGGGTCGACCAGCCTGACCATGGACAATTTTGATTTTGTTTCTGAGTATCTTGTAGGTGCTTGCCAAATTCTTCCTAATACAACCTTTTTGCAAATTGGCTTGGAGTACAGGTGGTCGCCGTAGACAGAGGGACTGTGAGAGAATTTTCCCGTCTTGAGTGTTTTGATGGCTTTAAACTGAAAGAGGTCTGTCGGATGGGTTTTTCGCTCTCACACTCCAATAAATTTTCACATATTATTCACACCTATTTAATCAATCTTTTTCTCACATGTATCAAATTATACCACTTTATTAGTAACTGTCACCTTTAATTAAAACTTGGTTATCCATTTATTTTTCGAGACTATGTAGTCTCGAAGGGGGAAAATACAGTATGTAGTATCTGAAGCCTGTGTATCTATTCTGTGCATGCCTTTACTTCTGTAAGGCCACAATGTGTTTCTCAGCCAGCCTGGTGCCATATTAGGATATGCTCCACATGTGTCCTGTGACTTCTGCCTTTCTTTAAGATTGAAATGGAAGTCTTGTTATTGCTAAGAGGAGCTGCTAAGAGGTGATGCTGGAGCCTGTAGGCTCCTGGTTGTTCTCCATGAGGATGTGTATCATGAAGCCTTTCTACTACTCCCATTTTTTGGTACTAACTGAACTCTATGCCATTGGGTTTGCTATATTGTGTATCATGTGTATCACACATCAGAGAAGAATGTGTTTACTTGACTGTATAAGAAGGAGCTATCGATGTAAACACTTCGGAGTTCTTCACCAACAGGACCACGAAACCTCCCTCAGGCAAACTGCAGTGTCCGATAGATACCTGACTGTTCTCTCCAATAAACAACTATTGTAACCAAGTCGGTGTCTTTGAAGATTCCTTCCTCATCAGCACCTCTCGACTACCACCAGAAGACATTTACAACAAAAGTGATCTATTCTTCTTTATCTGTGCCACACAGTCTTCTGACTGAAAAGCTAAAAGATAGACTAGGGTTTGGCCAGATGGATAAACTACTAATGAAATTCATGAAAATTGCTTTCAGCCATCAGTTGTGATCAACTATGTATAACTATATACTGGAAGTATATAGTGACAGAGAAAACTACCTTGGATATATACTGGAAGATTTACGGTGACTTGTTATTCATTCTAAGCTGCTTTATACTTTGCCTGTATAAATATAATAAAATGCATCCCAGTGTTAGGGGTTGTACTGTGTAATATAACTATACAAAATAATGGTAATTTATTTGCTCATGAACGATATCACTCTGGTAATGGTGTACAAAACCAACAGTCCTGTGACATTAACATAGTTTATGGTAGGCTCTTATTTCTGGTTCAATTCAGCAGCCAATATTGTATTAAGTCAATGCCTCTTACTGCTACATAAAAGTGAAATATGTGTGTTGATACAGCAGCAATAAACTCAGTGTGAGGTACAACAAACATCCCTGGTCCACATGAATTGGCAAAATAACAGCTACACAGTGTCCTTATAATATCCTTTTCCAAGCAGCTTTCCCATATAAATGGATATTTAATGAAGAAACGCTTTTGAATTGAAATTCAGTTAGCAAATATTTTAAACTCAGGCATAATATTGATATTATTGGTGATATATTTCATTATCGTACCTTTAATTTTGCTTTTCCTGGTCTGTGCTTACTCTGGAGGATACTAAATTGTTTTTCTAGCTGTGTATTTAAAATAATCAATATTTTTTAAGTGGTATAATTGTGCAAGACATATACACTTGTAAAGTGGAAAGAAAACCTTTAGCATTTGCCACATACGCATATATAATTAATGATTGTGTTTACACACACACGCGCACACACACAAACACACACACACATACGGAATTAGTCCTTGTGTATAGACTGTATACATTAAGCATATGCCATTAAGCCATTCCATGGCATCCAAGGCAACATTAGTGAAAAGTGCCATGGTCGAGTGCACTTCTGCAGTGCCCAGGAGGTGAAATAGCACCTTGCAGACTATCATTGCACACTCCTACCAACTTTTTGTGGTGAGGACTTGAACCACAGACCTGACCCTCCTTGTAAATATTTCAGATTTTCTAAACTACTACTATAATTTTACAATTGTTGCTGTCTGTCTTTATTAACATAAAAACACAAGGCTGGCCTGTACTGTATCAAACAGTAAAGATGACAAAAGGATACAGTGTCACCTCAGGTTCTGGTATAAAGATATCAATATAAAGATATCATACCAGCTACAATATCGTTATTAATAAACACTGTAGTAATGTAATCATGAATGTGTTTACATCAGTTTTAGATAAAACAAAGTTGGCAGCATTTATGTTTATAATTAACTGAGCCTATAAATCTTTACAAGTTCACAGTTATCTATCATCTTCATGACTCAAGTATATTTATTTGAGTCATAAAGGCGACACCAGTCTTCATGTTTACCTTCCTCACACGATATCCTAAATATGGCCGAAAATGAAGGCGAGGCACCTTCACCTCTGTAGCCCCACCGGTTGTCACTCCCAATTCCCGCCCACTACTTATTTAAACCAATGTCAGCGGGCGCTCAGAAACACACCGGAAAAGTTGATGTTGACCAACGCTTAAAAATAGGTTTTTTTTTTGGAGGGGGGGGGGTGCCTCTTAACTCCAGGTTCTGACGTTGAACTAACAAGAAGGTAAGACAGCTTTCTACTTATATTAGGTGTAAATTCATTCATGCAGTCCAAAGGTTCTGGTGATTTCGTGAAACGTGTTGTTCCCTTGAGTGAATGTAACGACTTGTCATTAAATTTAAGGGCAGACAGAGGGGTTCTATTTTGAGATTTAAGATGAACTGCAACAGGAGCAAATGAACTAATTTTCTTCCTGCTGAAAATAAACATGTCATCATTTTGTTCTGCCCCCCCCCCACACACACACACACAAAAAATAAAATAAAAAAAAATCCAAAAATAAAAATCAACTGCACCCAAGTTTTGATATCAGAACAGCACCAGCGTTAGGGTAATTTATTTACTTTATTTAATTTGTTCCCCGGCTTTAGGATTCTCTGTTTCTCCCGCTTGGCCCAATTCTTCACACGGAGGGTGTGAAGTGAGACCCAGAGATGCGCTCCCTTCTACTCACCGCGTATTGCATCAGCCTGCTGTCGTTTCTGCGGCTGGAAACTCTCCCGGCTGAGGAACTTCCCGACGAGAACAGGTAGGACCAGCTCACACCGGTGTCCGATATGAAAACCTATTCATTTACTGAGATGAATTGCAATGGTAGCCCATAGTGATTAGTATACATTTTCTTAATGGCAACACTGCTTGGTTTTCTCAACATTAATATATTTCTTGGCTAAGGTTAAAATTAAAACGTTTATTTTGTTTTGTTTGCATGTTATTTTCAAAGTGACACAGAGAGCTCCTGTAGGCTAATTTTCATTATGACCCGGTTATAAAGCCTAAAAATGCTGGTGTTGGATCATGAGCCATTATTGAAATACTTGTTAGTTATTCATTGGATGAATGGACGGGATCATAAGGGTCGAAGTTTAAAATTAAGACCATTTTGCTTCTTTTGTAAGGCAGTAAAACATAAATGTTTTTCATATTTGATTTTTTTAAAAGACATTAAAGTGAAATGGCCTTGGTGTTAGGTAGGCTTTCTGTGGATAATACAGACTGGAACGTTCATCCATCCATCCATCCATCCATCCATCCATCCATCAATCCACCCACCCACCCATCTTCCCTTAATGTGGACAAAAGCTCTTCCATTATACATTAAAACACCAAAGAATCCTACATTTTTGCCTGTTAATGTAGGTTTATTATTCTTTTTTTTCTATTTTGTCTTCTCAAACTACTAAGAAATCAGATGATAAAGGGTTTATAGAAGATGTTTCCAGTGTAACCATAATAATTCTGTATGGAAAACTGTGTCAGGAAAGAGGCCAACCACAAAGGGACTCTTGTTGAGGTATCACCAGGCAATGACTGGCACCTGTACTTTTCTGCCCTTCACACAGAAATAGAAAGCTAAAACCCAACAACTAGTTGGATAGCCAACTGATAACTAGGCCTGCCAGTATGGGGAGGTGTTAAGCTGGGGGCGAGGAATCTGTATGAGTTGGTGTATGATTGCCCTCTACTGGCAGAATTTGGTAACTCTTTCTATCCTACATGCAGAAAACAATTTAACATGGAGTTTCAATTCCCTTGGTGGAAGCAGTTTCCGCCGGGTTGAAAAAAATAAAAAAACCTGGCTTGAATCTTCACCACAATCCAGACTGAATCTGGAATGGAGTTGCCCACATTAAGAATGTGAATCGTTGGACATGCTGATCATTGTCCAGGATGAAGAGACTTCTTAGCTTAAGAAAATTCAACTGGACTTCCTTTAGTTTTTTTGAAGATGTTTCTTATCCAAGAGACTTCTTCACTTCTAAACTGGTGGGAATCCCAGAGTTACATATACTGTGTTGATTTACTAAAAGCTGTCGTTAGTGGTTAGTAGGAAATTTACAGTATATTATTGAAGGGGTGTAGATCATCGGGGTCATCATGTCATGTTGAGTGGGAATGATTGTGAAACTTTCAGGGTAGGGATCCCACAAGATCATTGTAGGTAGCCAGGAGCTACTTTAGAGTAGCTTAAGAGCGTGTTCATTGAAGGTTTTTCCAGTATGACAAAGATGGCGTCTTTTCCTCTTTCAAACCAGCCGTCTTCTCAGTTGTCAGCAAAAGATTGTCCCTTCTCTTTGAGGTTAGATGCATGGCTGAATGAGTGTCCTGATGAGTTGGGCCACGTGTTCGTGCAATGGCAACATAATTCCACATCAGCATTCAACACAACCCTGTGAATGAAACCAATGGAAACATTTAGCTTGAAAGACGTTATTTCAGCAGTGTAAAAGCAGGGAAATGTCTTTATAATCGATCATGTTAAAAATATATAATATAAGTTAGCTGCATTAAATATGACCACGAAACATGTTTATAACTGGCTCTCTTAATTTCTAGCCTGACTTACCAGGACAGTATATTCATCTCCTTTAACTTTTTAGAGGATATACTGTGAACGAAAGATACCAACAGCATCATAACAACCTACACCATTTTTCTTCTTGGAGCTCATGGGTCCCTCATTCCGTCCATGTTCTCAGTTTGTGTCCCTGTTGTGCCAAACACAGATTTGCTAAAGATTTCAGCAGGGGTTTTGAAATGCAGGGCTTGTAAAGCCATTTGGACAATGGTATGAAAAGTCTGTGTGCAGTCAGTGCAGTTCAAATCATTAAACCCAATCATAAGTATCTTTTGTGTACCTTTCTGCTTTGGTAATGTTCAGAATATAGTGGAGCGGAGTGGATTACTCATACATACTCAAGATAAACAATCATATGGGGGGGAGGGGTCACTCCGACCAAACCTAGGTTGTACTAGTGAGGCAGACTTAGTGGGTAAAAAATTCCATTGTGGATTAATGGCTGAGGCTTAATTCCACCTTTCATATACTTAAATGGGTTTCCACTGCACATGGAAAGTCACACTATTGTGAAGGCTGTGAGAAATACATTACTCTATGTATAGGTTATGAGAGGAACATCGTTTTGATTGTTTGAAAATTAGAGCTAAAGAAAACAAGAGACGAGGAGCTACCTGAAGAAAACTATGAGGTCTATCATTGACACTGACAGTACTGTAAGATTTGTACTCGTAACACAATGGACCAAGACGGCTTGCGATGCCTAACTCTGCTGGCCATTAAGAGGACATTGATCAAATCCTTGGAAAAGTTCTGTTCTCTGGTTTAGAGGGCTTTTCTTTCTAATATTGATGCAACTCAACATATGTTGTCTTTGTTCTGTGTAACGAAAGCTCTCTCAGATGTTACTGCAGAAGTAAGGTTGTGTTTTGGAATCTAGTTTTAGGGTTACTCAAGAGCTAATGACACCGATATTGTTACGATTTAGTTTGATCAGGACCTGAATGCAGATCACAAACACGCTCAGCACGGGGGAAAAGATCCTGGTCTTTCCTTCTCCAAAGGAGGCAGGCGTGGTGACCTTGAGCAAAGAACAAAAACGATAATAACTTCTGAATCTCGAACAAAAAGGCAAGTAACTGAGTCCACGTTTAACACAATACTGGCGAAACGATCAGACACTGTTGAACAGGAGCCCAGGGCCTAAATAGCCAGTTGATTAGCATTAGGCAGCAAGTGTGACTGTGAGTGTGACCAGCAACAGCTGCAGGAAAGTGGCTCCACCACACCCCATGGAGAAAGAACAGAGCAGTGAAAACAATCAAAAAAGACCACCAAAATAAACACCGAGGACCCTGACAGATATTAGGACTTCATTAAAATAACACCAAAAAGAGAACGCAATGGACTCCTTCGGCCTTTTTTCAACCATATATTTCTAAGAAATGATGGTTAATAGTCATTCCTGGAAAAACCCAAAGGTTTTAAAACTTGAAAAGGAAAGTGATTTAGACATCTTTGATCATCTGCCAAATCATGAGAGCGCTGTAATTCTCCAGATGTCGGATTAAGCTTTCACTTGACAAACAAATGTGTCTTGTGAGATCAGGTTAGCTAAAGTGAAATGTCTGGCCTCTGATTCCTAATTTGAAAGATTCTTTTAAACTTTGGAAGTAATAAGATCATGTCATTGGTCTTTTGCTGATTATGCCACTCACAGGACTTGCAGGTGAATTGGAGCTTGACCGATACTTTTGTAACATCCATAAACTTTGGATTATTTTTCTTATTCAAGTTAATTTTCCTTGTCAGCCATTATCGTTGCATCAGGTGTCTTCATAGCACTTTGCATTCCCTCACATTTGTTCGCTGTTGGCAGAATCAAAATAGTGCCTGTTCAATAATGATGATGCTAACTCACATTAGCAGCATTACTTGTACAATCAAAAGACACAGCATCAAGTGAAAATGTCTGACCACCTTAACGGACTAGTTTTTGTCCACTGTAAGTTAACTCTAAATTACTGGCCTGTGCAATAACTGGACTTGGATTTCATAAAAATGCAACAAAAATAGAACGTAATAACCCATGCAAGTTGCTTTTTTCACAGCGAAGTATCAATTTCACCCTGGCGACCGTTGGGCATAACTGGTGATGTGGTTTGCCAATACTTTTTATTCTAACAGTGTTGCAGAGCAGGTCTCCTGAAAAATATTATGGTGAAATCATTTTTTTTTTTTTTTTACTTTTTACCTAGGAAAGAAACAGGTATATAGGTGATCTGATGCTGGGTTTTACTTTTGGTTGGCTCGATAGCACAGCATTTTTTCTGACTTGCCTTAGGGGCAGTCATGGGTTAAGACTTGGTCATTTGAGTCACATTCTGTTCTACAAACAGTGGTGACAGTACACCAAAAAAGGTTTCAAGAGGGACTTGTCTATGTTTAAACAGTGAACAGTTCATTTGGTCCGATCAGTGTTTACTCCACTGGTCAAGAGCACTGTCGTGTGTAGTCCATCTAACAACCCATTTAATTCAGTGTGTGTTATTAATTCCATCAAGTATCTCAAATTTTTGCTTTCATTTGAGATAATCCATAGTGTTGTGAGGTAGTGAAACTAAAAGTGTGAAAGATTATTTTCCTTTGTTCTAGTTGCGATTTGGCCTCTGACACGCAAGGCCAGAACTCCCACGGTAACCAAGATGGGCATTAAAATGTAGCCAGGCATGGGTTTGGATTGTATTATGCAAGGCTAAGTCAGAGAACGCTGTGTTCTATGCTACAATGACAATAACTTTAGCACTGGTCATTTTATTATCAAAGCTATAAAATATGGCTCACCTTTCTACAGATTTAGATAAAGTTTAAGTTAGACTAAAGTCAAGTTACACTTAAAGTTGTCTCTACTGCTAAATTGCTAAATTTAATTTTTGAATTTAGTGGTGACATTGTCCTCAAAAAAACTGTTTCTTCTCTCTTTTAGGTTGGATGACATCATTGACCAAAGACGAGATAAATCGTCAGTGTCGCGAAGCCAGAAAAACATTGATGTCCCACCTTTAGCTTCAAGTCTGTCTCCAAAATGGCTCTCGAAACATTCAGGGATCCATTCAGGAGTGAAAGTGGTCTTAAGGAGCCTGGCATGGGCGAGACCTCAGAGAAGACTATTCAGAGCTCGACGTCACATCCACTCTCGTGGAATGCGTGGTCACCACTACCCACATCCAAACCAGTTGATAAGGGCAGGTTGTGCGTTGGGAACGTGCCAAGTGCAGAACCTCAGTCACCGCCTCTACCAACTAATAGGACAGAGTGGAAGAGACGACTCTTCCCCCATCAACCCCAAAAGTCCACATAGTTATGGGTGAATTATATGACCATTACAAACAATGGTCAAGCAAGTCAGTCTGTCCATCATTTATTTATCTCTTTATGCCTTGTATTTTTTTTAAAATTAAATTTCATGTAGTAAGTGTAGTTATCTTTGAATGAGTTCCATTTGATGAATTTTGAGCATATGTAGCCTTTTAATTCATCCTCATAAGCCTAATTTCCTGAGAATGGCAGAAGGTCATTCAAGTTTAAACAAACACATCATCAGGTCAACATCATAATCCTGTTAATAAGAGTAAAACCTTGCCTACAATGTGATTTATTGGCTCAATTCCATCTGCTAACTGACCTTATGAGCTGGGATGATCCTGTGAACACATGCTCGCCTAATGTGGATTTCAACTACATCAATGTCCAAAGCAAAATGTTCCTGAAGACCTTACAAATGAACCCTTTACCCCCCCCAAAAAAATGATATTAACTCTTACACTTATGGACTATCCCTCAACTTCATAGAGCACTATGGTTAAACCTAACATGAATTCTGCATTTATTTATTTTTTTTAAAAACCTTCATCCTGTAAAAGGAAAGCATCCCTTTCACTGCTGCTATTTATTGGTTGGCTTGCCAAACCAAAAGTTGGAAAAGCAAAACTTGGCTCCAGAGAGTAGGGCTTCACTGTTCCTGCCGGAGGTCAATTCTGCAATTCTAACCTTTTAAAATGAGTAATGATCTCCTTTCCTCATGTTGATGTTTATATAAAAGAATAAACCCCGTTAGTTTTTACTGAGGAAGGAAGTCCACAAAATTAATAACATAAAACCAAAAATGTAATTTTGTTTAATTAATCTGTTTGTCAAACAGACATAAACATGGCTTGATGCTGTATTTTACCTGTGCAACTCTTGCAAATTGGGATAAGGGGACTTTTGAGAAACTCTTTTTCTCTTTTGCAAGTAGGTGATCAGAGCTAGTGATGCTGTCATGGGTTTTCTAAACACAGTGACCAAAATGTTAGGTGATGGAATACTAAATTTCAAACAAAAATAGCTTAGTGGGAAATCGGGAATAACTGTACTAATGTTATCTCTTTTAGATACAGTATGTCTGTCATAGATGTTGAGCATGCAAAAAGCTTCACAGGCAACAAAGAAATGCACTCATGTGCTGTACTGTATTTTGCAAGAAACATGGCCTTACAGTCCATATTTTTAAATGTCCTGCTATAACCTCTGTGTCCGGGTTTTTGATCCATGATTGCATCATCTTTTAATGCAGAGAGCAGACTGCTGACCTATTCTATTATGTAAATACCATCAGAATAATGTGTTCAATCACCAAAGTGTTCTTGTACTTTTTAAAAACATATTTATTAATTTATTTATTTAACGTGTTTTTACACGCAAGGATGTTTTTTGTTCCACCTGATTTTACTCTCCCAACATCTGTCAATACTATTCTGTGTGGAATCATAGGGTTATTATAATCAGTACCTAAGAGACCTTATTCCAGTCTCGTCAAAGACATTGAGGTTAAACATGCCATTCTTTCTGCTGTAATGGAGCTCATCGTTGTCTCGTGATAGATCATTAAATCTTTTTTCCAATGCTTTGACGCTCAGTTTGTCTCTCTACTTTTTCAAATCCTCCATACTTACCTGTACACAGAAAGTGTATGTGCAAGAGCTGCTGCCTCAGGATAGTTATCTCCTGTGTTTGATCGGTGTTGCTGTTCGGACCTATTCTCCTTTGTTGGACTGTGTGTTTTTTGTGACGTCTGAGCCTGCGTCATGGCAAGTAACGTGAGCAAACTACGTAACCACTGAAAAGAAGACAAACATGTAAAATCTAAAAACATTTACTTGTTTGGTAGATAGAGCAGACACAAGTAGAGTTCATTCCATATGCATTCACAAACTTACAAAGACATTTATACGCTCACACAGATGGATGTATAGCAACATAGACACAGACCGGTACATATTTGGTTATAAAGGCATATACATATAAGAATACATTTTCTGTATATGTGAATATACATATGTACATATGCATAAATATATGAAGAGGCAGGAAAGCATTTATTGTCTGTATTGAATGTCAGTCATTGGTTACCCTGAAAATGTGATGCGGTTTGAATGTTGCATTTGTCTGGAAATGTGAAAAGGTTGGCACATTTCTAGCTCGCAATGACTGCACATGAGTGTGCATTAGGATGATTGTGTATCTGTGAATATATATTTAATCAAACTATTTAAAAATATGTGTTCTTAAATATGACATCCGACCGGACTGACCCACTCAACACCTACACCAGCACTTTGTTATAATAAATGTATTTCCCTGATCTCTGCCTATTTTCTCCTCTACCTGTTCTCCCCCTTCTCCTCCCTCTCTACCTAGCCGGCCATCAGGAGTGTCCTCCTGCATGAGCCTGTTCTGCTCAAGGTTTCTTCCTGTTAAAGGGGAGTTTTTTCTTGCCACTGTTGCTTGTTGGGGGTCAGACCCTGGGATTCTGTAAAGCGCTTAGAAACAATTTTGATTGTAACAGATGCTATATAAATAAAGACTGATTTGATATTATTTGAGTTAAATATGTATATATGTAAGGTATCTTAAATGCTAATATCCGTATGTCACCAAAGAATGTCTCATCTTTTCCAGTGTTCTTTAAATGCGTACTAATGGTAGGACAGGAAGTCTGGACAATAGTCTTAATGTTACTGCTTATTATTGTTTTCACTCTATAAAAAATAAAAACAAACACTGTAGTGCTTTGGAGTATTGCGTATGATTTAAATGTATGTGTTTCTTATTATATAAAATATACTACATACAAATGTGTGAATTTAAAAAAACAAAACAAAAAACAAACCAGTTAAATAAAGCATATAGTAATTAACCAAACAACACCAGCCTTAAACCAATGACCTTCATATTACTGGCTACTCCCCTTGTAGTGGGTCAGAGAGGACAGTTGTTGTATGAATCAATGGCAAATGTCTTATGAATTACAGATGATGTTTCTTGAAAAATCTATAGAAATTTAGAGGCAGAACATTGAATTTGCCATTTAAATTCGTCAAGAGCTCAAAGGAAACACAATCACTGAATAAGAGGGTTCTGGTTAAATCGCATTCTGTTACTCGGAGGTCAAAATATCAGGCAACAGTACAAATATCCAAAAGGTTGGCTGAAAGGTAGAGAACACAAGACAAACATGAAGAACACTCATGACTGGTCATTTTTGTTCACGAATCACGAGTGATCGCAGGAAGTCAATGAGAGAAACCAATCACTTTTCATAGTGAAACAATGTTCAACAATTTATTTTTTGTGTACTTATTTTTTAGTTTCAGCATCTTCTGTCTTCTGACATATTTTTCGCAGACAAGAGGGTGAGGCTGCTGATTGGTCACGGGGCAGGAGAGGGCTGGGAATAATATATATAGATATATATATACTAATGTCTCTTCCTCGCCGTCCTGGGCGGTGCCTCCTTCCTTCAAACTCGGGTCCTCGACCAGAGTGTCAGGTTCCCAGTTTCTGGGAACTCTTTTGCAGGCTTTCTCCTGCGGGGGCGTGGTGGAGCCATGCCTCAGCCGCAGGTGGTGCCGGGGACTGGTGCACCTGCAGACTATCGGTAATCAAGCCACCTATTTATGGACTGTTCTCACGGTTGGCCAGCGTTGGCGTGTTTTTGTCTGTTTTGGAAAACCCCGGCTACACCCAATTGGACTATCGTAAGACTTTTTCCTTCGTGGATTACTTTTGAACCCGTTCCTCGGACTGTCGTTTATCTATTTCTTTTGTGGACTGCTTTTGACCCTGCTCGGGATTTTTTGTTGTAAGTTTTCATTTTTCTGTTTTTTGTTGTAAGTTTTCATTTTTCATGGTCTCCACGCCGTTTGAGTTGCACGATTTTCTGTGAACATAAATAAAGCTCCTCGGAAAACGATACGCCACTGTGTCCTGCCTGCTTTCGGGTCCTAATTCAACCGCTCGTAACATTACACGCCAACCAACATGGATCCGGCGGACCAGGACGCAGTGCGCCGTACATTGGAGGCGGTCCCTGAATGAAATCACGATCAAGAATAAGTATCCACTGCCCCTCCTCGACGCGGCCTTCGCCCCTCTCCACCGGGCCCAGGTTTTTTCTAAACTAGACCTTCGGAGTGCAAACCATCTTGTGCGGATTCGAGAGGGGGACGAAGTTCATCTTTGTGTACCTAGATGACATCTTGATCTTTTCCGAGTCTGAGGAGGAGCACGTCCAGCATGTCCGGCTCGTTCTCCAACGCCTCCTGGAGAACCGACTTGTTAAGGCTGAGAAATGTGAATTCCACACCACCTCCATCTCTTTCCTGGGCTTCGTGGTGGCGCGGGGACAGCTTTCACCAGACCCAGCCAAGGTGAGGGCAGTAATGGAATGGCCAACTCCTTCCTCCCGTAAGCAGTTGCAGCAGTTCCTTGGCTTCGCTAATACCACCGTCGCTTCATCCGCGACTACAGCAAGGTGGCAGCTCCGCTCACCAGGCTCACTTCCACCCTACTAAGCTTCCGCTGGACTCCCGAGGCCGAAACTGCTTTCAACAGACTGAAGGGCCTGTTCTCGTCATCGCCCATTCTCACTCACCCCGACCCCAGTTGGCAGTTCGTGGTTGAGGTGGACGCCTCAGATGTGGGAGTCGGGGCTGTCCTGTCTCAAAGGAGCGCAGAGGACCAGAAGCTCCATCCGTGCGCCTTTTTTAGTCACCGGCTTTCACCCGCAGAACGGAATTATGACGTGGGAAACGAGGAGCTTCTGGCCGTGGTCCTGGCGCTCCAGGAGTGGAGACATTGGCTGGAGGGCGCCACCCAACCATTTATCGTATGGACGGACAACAAGAACCTCACATACCTCCGGAACGCCAAGAGGCTTAATTCCCGGCAGGCTCAGTGGGCTCTGTTCTTAGGGAGGTTTCGATTCACACTTACCTACCGTCCTGGCTCGCGTAACTTGAAACCCGACGCCTTGTCCCGTCAGTTCGCCTCTGAGCCTGGGGAGACGGACCCGGACCCCATATTACCCCTCTCCTGCATCCTGGGGGCTGCATCCTGGCAGGTGGAGGAGAGGGTCCGCGAGGCCCAGCAATCTGCCCCGGATCCTGGGGGATGTCCTCCAAACCGCTTGTTCGTCCCGGTGGCGGTGCGCTCGGAGGTGCTGCACTGGGCCCATTCGTCGAGATTAACCTGTCATCCAGGAGTCAACCGCTCGTTACACTTCCTCCGGCAGCGTTTCTGATGGCCCTCCATGGCCCGGGACACCAAAGACTACGTAGCTGCCTGCCCGGTGTGTTCTAGGGGGAAGGCCTCCCATCAGCCACCGGCAGGACTCCTTCAGCCCCTGGAGATTCCTCGATGACCGTGGTCACATATTGCAGTGGACTTCATCACTGGCCTCCCTCCTTCCCAGGGTCATCAAGTCGTTCTCACTGTGGTCGATCGATTCTCCAAGTCGGCCCACTTTATTCCCCTACCCAAGCTCCCGTCGGCAGCTGAGACTGGAGAGCTCCTGGTCCAGCATGTGTTCCGCCTCCACGGATTACCTACAGACATAGTTTCTGATCGGGGTCCACAGTTCTGCTCACAGGTGTGGCGGTCCTTTTGCTCGGCGCTGGGAGCTTCGGTCAGTCTTACGTCGGGGTACCACCCACAGGCCAACGGGCAGGCCGAGAGAACCAACCAGAGCCTGGAGGACGCCCTAAGGTGTGTGGCAGCCCAAGACCCATCCTCCTGGAGTACCTACCTGCCATGGGTGGAGTACGCCCACAACTCCTTGGTTTCTGCTTCCACTGGTTTGTCCCCCTTCATGGCTTCCCTGGGCTACCAGCCTCCATTGTTTGAGGGGCAGGAGGAGAAGGTTGCTGTACCGTCAGTGCAGGCCAACATTCGCTGTTGCAGGAGGGTGTGGAGGCAGGTCCGCTCGACTCTACTGTGGACTTCTCGTCGATCCCAACTGCAGGCCAATCGACACCGGACGCCAGCCCCCTCCTATCAACCAGGTCAGAAGGTCTGGTTGTCCACAAAGGACCTTCCACTCCAGGTCAAGTCTCGGAAGCTGGCTCCTTGCTTCGTGGGTCCCTTTGAGGTGGATCGGATGGTGAACCCCACAGCCGTCCGCCTGAAGCTTCCCCCAGCGTTGAGGATACACCCCACCTTCCATGTTTCCAAGGTAAAGCCTGTTGCAGAGTCGGATCTGGTTCCCCCGTCTGACCCTCCACCTCCTCCCCACATTGTGGACGGAGGCCCTGCCTATACGGTCCGGAGTATCCTGGACGTCCGCCGACGAGGCCGTGGCTTCCAGTTCCTAGTCGACTGGGAGGGGTATGGACCAGAGGAGCGATCGTGGGTTCCCCGCCGGTTCATCTTGGATACCAGCCTCCTCCGCGACTTCTACCATGCCCACCCGGAGAAGCCTGGAAGGACGCCCGGAGGCGCCCGTTGAGGGGGGGTAATGTTAGGTTCCCAGTTTCTGGGAACTCTTTTGCAGGCTTTCTCCTGCGGGGGGCGTGGTGGAGGTGGTGCCGGGGACTGGTGCACCTGTAGACTATCGGTAATCAAGCCACCTATTTATGGACTGTTCTCACGGTTGGCCAGCGTTGGCGTGTTTTTGTCTGTTTTGGAAAACCCCGGCTACACCCAATTGGACTATCGTAAGACTTTTTCCTTCGTGGATTACTTTTGAACCCGTTCCTCGGACTATCGTTTATCTATTTCTTTCGTGGACTGCTTTTGACCCCGCTCAGGATTTTTTGTTGTAAGTTTTCATTTTTCTGTTTGGGTTAAGAACTGAGTCGTGGTCTCCACGCCTTTTGAGTTGCACGATTTTCTGTGAACATAAATAAAGCTCCTCGGAAAACGATATGCCACTGTATCCTGCCTGCTTTCGGGTCCTAATTCAACCGCTCGTAACACAGAGGCCTGGGAGTCTGAGGGTTCTGCACAGGATCTTAGCTGTTCCTAGGACTGCGCTCTTCTGGACAGAGATCTCTGATGTGGTTCCTGGTATCTGTTGGACATGCTCCCAGTTTCTGCACCAGCTGCTAGACCTACGGCAACTCCTCCGCTGCCGATTACGCCATACATTTTTGCATTTTAGCAGCGGAGAGTGGGTGGGGGGATTCAGCTTTGCAGGCCATATTTCTCAAAGGGTTGGCCGGGGAGCTAAAGGATGAATTAGCGGTTCGTGATGAGTGCAATTCTCTCAACTCCCTCATCGATTTGACCATTCGCATAGATAATAGGATCAGGGAGAGGGCTAGGGAGCGGCAGGGGGTGCGGCTCCGAACCAGCACCCAGCTTTACTCACCTGACTCCACCCCGAGATCCCCTGAAGCTGCCCTCTGAGGAGCAACGACCGCCGCTACCAGCAGATGAACCCATGCAGTTAGGGAGGAAACGCCTCACGCCAGCGGAGAGACAACGCCGCATGCAGGACCAGCTGTGTCTCTACTGTGCGCAGTAGGGACACTATGTTTCCCGCTGTCCCGAGGTACCCAAAAGGCGGGGTTCACCAGCTCTAGGAGGGACTAAGTTGAGCCGCATCGCTTCCTCCTCCGCATCGAGGGTCCAAGTCCAAGGTACAGTCTATTCCGAGGAACGCTCAGTCCCTGTTGAAGTGCTAGTTGATTCCGGTGCTGATGAAAACTTCATTGACTCCGACCTTGTTAACTCACAAGGCATCCCCACCTATGAACTGTCAACCGCAAAAGAGGTGCACTCAGTAGATGGCATGCTGCTAGCGTTAGTAACGCTAAAAACGGAACCCCTGAGATTAACCCTCTCCAGCAACCACCATGAACACCTAGAGCTGTATGTCATCACCACTCCCCTGAACCCCGTCATTCTGGGAATCCCATGGCTCAAGCTCCACAATCCGCACATAGATCGGTCTACAGCCACCATCCGCAACTGGAGTAACCATTGCCACGCCCACTGCCTTAAGTCAGCTCAGCCAGCCAGATCCACAGTCCCCTCTCCAGCACCCGAGGAGATAAATTTAACTAATGTTCCTCCTGACTACCATGACCTGCAGCAGGTTTTCAGTAAAGCCTCCGCCTCCTCGCTACCTCCCCACAGACCTTACGACTGCGCCATAGACTTGCTCCCCGGTGCCACTCTCCCCACCAAGAGACTTTTTCACCTGGCCAAGCCGGAGCGGGAGGCCATGGAAAAATACATCACAGAGTCAGTGGCAGCCGGTCTCATTCGCCCCTCCTTCTCTCCCGTAGGGGCAGGATTCTTCTTTGTGGAAAAGAAAGACAAATCCTTACGCCCATGTATCGACTATACAGGACTGAACGACATCACCGTGAAAAACAAGTACCCTCTCCCTCTGATTGACTCAGCCTTCAGCCCCCTACACTCAGCCACAGTGTTCACAAAATTGGACCTAAGGAATGCCTACCACCTCATCAGAATCAGGGAGGGGGATGAGTGGAAAACAGCGTTCAACACCCCTTTAGGCCATTTTGAATATTTCGTAATGCCCTTTGGATTGACTAATACCCCCGCCGTGTTCCAGTGCTTGGTCAATGACGTACTGCGGGACTTGTTTAACAAGTCCGTTTTTGTCTACCTGGACGATATACTGATTTTTTTCCAGGTCAATGGAGGAACACGTTGGACATGTACGAGAAGTGCTGAGGAGGTTACTGGAGAACAAGTTGTACGTGAAAGCAGAGAAATGTGAGTTCCATGTGTCGTCCGTTAGTTTTCTGGGCTTCGTGGTTGAAAAAGGACAGCTTCGTGCAGAGTCCTCTAAGGTGGCAGCAGTTAAGGACTGGCCCCTTCCCACTACTCGAAAGCAGCTTCAGCGGTTTCTAGGCTTTGCCAACTTCTATCGGAGATTCATACAAAGCTACAGCCGCCTGGCAGCCCCACTCACGCGTCTCACGCCCCCAAGCTCCCTTTTGTCTGGTCTCCGATGGAACAACAGGCTTTCGAGAGACTAAAAAACATGTTCGTTAATGCCCCGGTCCTTACGCACCCAGATCCTGAGCGGCAGTTCGTGGTCGAGGTCGATGCCTTGGACTCCGGAGTAGGGGCCGTCCTCTCCCAGCGCCATCCCACCCACAACAAGCTTCACCCCTGTGCCTTCTTCTTGCGCCGTCTCTCTCCCGTGGAGGCAAACTACGACGTGGGGAACCGGGAACTCCTGGAGGTGGTCCTGGCTCTGCATACTGGAGGCACTGGCTGGAGGGAGGGACTCAACCTTTCATCGTGTGGACGGACTACAAAAACCTCACCTACCTGCGCACCGTCTGCCGCCTGAACTCCCGACAGGGCCGCTGGGCCTTGTTCCTGTGAGAAGGATTATTGTTATTGTTGTTATTAGTATTATCTTTAAATGCTATTGTATGTAGACTTTGAGTGTTTGAGGAATGTTGATAGGAAAGGAAGAACATGAGAGTGTCGTAAAAGTGCTGAAGCTGCTTACAATCAAGCTCAGCATCCAGATGTATCCTGTTGGTCAGGATTAGAGAAGTTTGTAAAGATGTCAGAAGACAATGAATTACGATATCCTGTTTAGACACCCATTCTGTTTGCACCAATAAAAGAGGTGAGCGAGCAGCAGACGAACGGAGTTGACAGAGGAAGCTTGAACTGCTGCTCGGCTCCCCCTTTGCAAAGGACTCCAGTTGTTTGCGTGGTTACTCTGAGTCTAGTGAACGAACAGCGCGGGTGATCAAAACTTCATCCTCACAAAATTTGGTCCTTCGAGCCGGATCCCAAGACCTGGAGAGGAGCGCCGTGGGACGACCGAACGCCGAAATCTGCGCAGCCGGAGTCAAAAAGACGTCCGAATCGAAAGACCTTTCATCACGAGTTGACGGAAGGCCGGTCTTCGTCCCTCCCAGGGCGACCATCTCCAGTGACGGGAAGAAGGCACCAAAACAACTCAGAGAGAAACCATAGAAGCAACGGAGTGAGTATAAGACACAAAAAGCGCTACACGGAATATACTGCGGTATTACCTGCCTGGTCATCGGGAGAGAAGCAGAGGCAAGATACACCCGCCTCCTCGGAGGTAGAAGCTTGGTGTATACTCTCCTGATTAAAAGAGGGGTTATAAGGCCACGGCGGAGGGACTGAACTAGATATCCTGTAGGGATTGAGGGTTGTTCAGTCGGGAGATCAGGCGTCTCCACCCAAATACATAAAAACTGATAAATAAAGTGCAAACATGGGCAACCAACATTCCACAAAAGGTGCTGAATTCGAAATCCCAGCATCATGTAAACACATGGAAGACAAATATCCAGGTTCATGCTCATATGTGCAGCTGTGGATGACTAAGTTCGATTGGGATGGTAACTTAGACAGGCCAGGCAATATTATAAAATTAAAAGAAGATTTAATAGAATATGGAAAGAAGCATCCAAAAGTAAATGTGGGGTTGACACAATGTCACCTCTGGCTCACTGAATCAAAATATAGAAGAGAAAAACAAAATCAAGAAAAAGAGAAACGAAAAAGAGAGAAAGAAGAGAAAAATGAGAACTTCTTATACCCATCGCTGAGTGCGTACGTGAGGGCGGAGGACAACGAAACAGGATGCAGGAGTCAATTGATAAATGTGCCTCCCCCGTATGTTCCTCCACCTCCTGTTCCACTAGCTCCCCCTCAGGCGGTCCCATTGGACCCGCCCGGAGCTATAGCCCCCCTTGCTTCAAACACTAATCCTTTTTTGGGCCCCTCTCTATCGGGAGCCCAGTACAGAAATTACCACATGCAGGACAACACTGTGCAGATGTACCCATTGATCCAGGTTGCAAATCCACAAGCCGGTGTGCAGGGTCAAGATCCTACTATCTTGGTGTATAGAACCTGGACTCCAGAAGACTGTAAAAAAGCTTGTGATGACATAACCTTGCCCCAAATGGATGTAGAGTTGTGCATCCAAGACATAAGACAGTTACTAAGAAGTTATCATACTAACGGTACTGAAACCCAGCAACTCCTCATGTGCGTTAATGGCAAGAAATGGGGCACTGTTAGAGGAGATTGGGTCCCAGTGGATCCAGCCACTCAACAACCATGGCAGCCTGGCAGCCAAGAACTAAATGACAGACTTGACAGACTGTACGAGCGCATGCGAACTACTTTTACCAGACGAGCTGACTACAGCGCCATTACGGCCACGAGACAAAAGACTGACGAAAGTCGACTATAGCATGAGAATGAAAGATGTGTTCCGGAAAAATAGTGGAATTCCGTATGCGGAAGAACCAGAAGGTCCCTACCAACAGCAGTTAAAGCAAGCTATACATGGGGGATCAAAATCAGAGATAAAAACCTGGGTAGAGAGACAGTTAGTTGATTTCGGAATTTGTAACCTAGGCCGCTATGAACAACATGCTATGCATGCTGAAAGACAATGCCAAAAAAGTAAGAATCAGTTAACAGGCATGTTTTTCAATGCCAATCCTTTCCCAAGCCGAGGCCGAGGGCGTGGGCGTGGGCGAGGCCGAGGCGGAAGGGGAGGAGGAGGCAATTCCCGTGAAAATGATCAGTGTCATTATTGTAAAAATTATGGACACTGGGAACGTGATTGCAGAAAGAAACAACGTGACCAGAGATACAATAGAGGACGGCAGCAAGGTTCTAATACACCTCAACAATGACTAGAACCGGAAAAAGATGTCACAAAAATTAAAACAAATCAGGGCACAAAATTTGACCAATTTGAAAAAGATGACCTAGAAGATGTTTTAGATTTAGAAACCATCTTCCTGTTTGCTGAAGGCAAACCAGAAATACAACTGACCGTGTTAGGCAATTCTTTAACATTTTTAGTAGACACGGGCGCAGGTAAATCAGTAATTAGAGATTGAAGAGAATTATTTTATCTTGTTAGCATCTTTTATCTTATTAGCATGTGTTATACTATATGTTTTGTTTTATGTTAAAGTTAGTTTAGAAGTTAGGAATACTATATACTCTTTAGTAGGAATACACATAAGCAAGTCAGTTGACCCTTCCTTGACCTGAATACTGGTCAGACAGTTGGAGCCAGCCAGACAGGAAATGGTAGACCCCCATCGTAAAACATGACAACGTAGTTTACTGGTGTTGATAAGTTCCTTGGCAGGAATATGACTTCGGACCTGGCCATCTGGAGAAGATAATGGAGAAGGAGGACCACACCAACACCAAAGGAGGCTGGAAGAAGAAGATGGGGTCATCCAAGAAGAAGGACTGGATTGGACTGAATTAGCATCAATAATTTACATATATCTTTCTATAAAAGACTGGGTCAAGGGATAGTTAGGTCGTCAGACTTCATGCCCTGACAATTGACTTTGTTGTTGCTAGGGTTATGAACTGGCCCAGAGCTCTGTAATATTTGTATCTTGAATTGATTCTGTTTGCTAAATACATCTGTTTGCTAAATACATTTTGAAATTGACATTTGTTTACTTGAAGTCTTCATTTAAAGAACACGCGGATTGGCAGTGACACACCAGAGGTACTGCAATCCAACAATTTGGTGACCCCGACGTGATGAAGACAGAGAAGTCATCTGAGGCAAAGAATTCAACAACGGTCACTTCGGAGGACAACTGACGACAAAGGGATCCCTAATAAAAGGTAAGCAGACACCTGTTTAATCAAAAGTTCTGCACATTGGCAATTTCCAAAAAATTTGTCGTCACTGTCAATTGAAGTGTCCTAGTTATAAATTCCAGATACAAATATAGAAAATATTGAAATGACTGCAGGAATAACGGTTCGAGTCCGTTAGTAATTACGGTTCGAGTCCGTAAATAAGTACGGTTAGAGTAAACCGGAACTAGTACAGTGCTGTATTGCATATACAGTGCACTGTATATGAAAAAGATTTGGGTTGGGACTCGGAGCGCAGTTGACGGGACGGACACTCCCGACGCCCGAGATTTGTGTTTTTGTGTAGGTTGGAAAAGTGCCAGAGTGAACGTGAATTAAAAGCCTCTTTGTCCTTGGGAATTAACCCCCAGAGTGGAACCGGATCAAAGACGTTTGATCTAGAAGCTTGTTTCACTGAGGCATTGAGTTGACCGTTGGAGTCATTCACATTCAGTCTCACTTGGGAGCATAGTTAAAGATGGAACTGGAATGTGGTAAAGCGTGTTGGGATCAAGGAGAATGTTCTCCCTATCCTCGGTCTGTGGAAGAACAGTGGAAGTGGACTCTTGATCAGGTGGTGAGTGGCATGAAAGAAGAGGACAGGGAAAGAGAATTGGATGCAATAAAAAAGTTGTGGAAGGAAGCTCAGAAGCAGAAGATACTTCCCCCTCCAGAGGTGAAGGTTAATTTAGCTGAAGCATTGTGTAAGTGGGAGTCAGAAACTCACACCATATTACAGGATCATCTTGATAATCCAAAATTAGGTTGTATAGCAGGAAAATCGTGGCAAAAACAGGGTAAGGAGTTGGAAGATAGGCGCCGAAGGATACATGTTGTGGCTGTGACATGTGCAGCGGTGCACAATTGCAGAGCAAGGGGGGTTACACGAGTGCCCAATGAAGAGAAGCCTCCATTAGAAGATCCAAACCAGACACTGACACTTAACACCACTCTTTACCCATCATTACCTACTACCTCTTCCCCACCCCCATATCAATTGCCAGTCTTGACTATTAACAGTGGTCAGTTAGATGTGGATAGAGATGAAGAAATAGAGGATTTATGTGAGACAGTGGGTGAACTTCGGAGACAGGTTAGAAGGATCAAACAGGGACAGGAAGAGGTTGAAGATAATTTAGGAAAAATTGAATTTAGAGAAGAAGCCCAGGTGGTTCGCCCTAAAATCTCCCAACAAACTATATTTAAAAAACAGGACAGTCAAAAATCTGCATTAAACGTCTTTAAAACAATTAGCAATCAAACAAAACAAGTGAAAAGAGCTGATCCATCAGGAGGATTTGCCAGGGCTGAATGCAGGGAGGAGAAGGCAAGATTGATTTACTGCAATGATAAAGAGGAGAGCGAGAATAAGACAGATACCTACAAAATTCCGGCTACATTTATTGGTGAATTGGAGGTTCAGGAGCCTGTTGAAGCTCAGACAGAATTATATGAATTAGAATCATGGGAAGAGAGTGAGTGTGAGTATAGAGGTGTACCGTTGACAGGGGCCATAAATAATGAGGAGGCGGGTCAGATAGGAATACACACGCGGAGTAAGGGGCCTGTTTTAGGAAGGCCGCAGTTCCAGGCCCCTCTGATACAGAAAAGAGGAGGACAGCTACCAGTATATGTTCCATTTGCTATCACAGACATTAATTGTTTGGTGGATAAGATGCCCCCACCCGCAGAGGGAGGCGGCAAGTGGATGTCTACCCTTTTCAGTTTAACACAGAACATGCAGCTGGCGGTGGGAGACTTTAGAGGAATTTTAGGGAGACAAGTGTCTCTCTGGGATTTGGATAAAGTTGAAGTAGCAGCAGGCATTAAAGACAGACCTAATGCTGCACGTTTTGGCCCTTGTGCAACCAGGGTTGGTGAAGCTATGAGACAGATATTTCCAGTATCTCCAGGAGCAATGCAGAATTTAAGATTTAAGTGGGAGGAAAGTGAGTCGGCACATGGGTTCCTTATGAGGTGTAAAGAGGAATGGATGTGTGCCACAGGGTGCCATCCTGGCTCAGATAATCTACACACCACTTTGTTCCGTCAGGCAATAATTTTAGGACTTCCACAGTCAGTGAAAGAAGCCATGGAAGGAAATCCTGACCTTCCAGGCAGCACAGCGGAAGTCTGGGAGAGACATCTCTCTCACCACATCAACACATTTAAAGTTAAAGAACAGGGAAAGAAAGAGGGGGTGATGACAGCCCAGGAACAGCTCCTAAAAATGCAGTTAGATGAGGCACGGAAAAAGCTTAATGATAAACGAAAGGAAGAGAAACAGATGGTTCAGGAGTTTCCTCGGCAGGTGCAGCCAGATCCGTTAGGTCCGCAGCAAGATTTTGTACCTAGAAACCCACATTGGGTGAGTCCTAGGGGAGGCATGCGTGGGAGACGCGGTGGGCAGGGATACAGCTCGATGGGTGGATACTATGGCCGAGATCAGTGTCACGCCTGTAAAGGGTATGGTCATTGGCAAAGGAACTGTCCATATCGCAACTATCCGGATGTACCAGGCGGTGTTCCAACATTCGGACCTGGCCCAAACCCTCCTTTCTTCCCCCAGTCTAACAGAGGAAACAGAGGAAGGGGAAGACCTCAATATCGTGCTCCAAATCCTGAGGTTGCTCCACAAGGCCAATTCCCAGCGGGAAACTGGCACTACGATGAGTGGCAGTGATGGGGCCCAGGGGCCCCCGCGGACGAGGCACTGGCAGATCCCCTCGTCCGCGTGACGGTGCAGGGAAGAGGACATTCTTTCTTGGTTGACTCAGGAGCCCGCTATTCCACTATCTCATGGAATTTAACACCGGAGCTGATTTCATCTGACACTGTCGAGCTTGTGGGGTTCTCAGGGAGACCGGAGAGACTGCCGTTTTCTGTGCCATTAGTGACTCGTTTTGCTGGACAGACTGTGTTGCACCCCTTTGTCATTTCACCACATTGCCCTATCAACCTGTTGGGACGAGATCTCCTGGTGAGGACAGGAGCAGCTATTCTGTGTGGAGACAAAGGTCTGGTGGTGCAATTTCCTAATGGAATGAAATTGAATTGCTGTATTCCACACCAAGGTGTGAAGGGACAGATGCTGATGAGTGTGACACCCTTTCCAGAACAAGGGGTGTGGGCGGACATTTATTGGGGAGAACTTGAGCCTGAGACCTCACCTGGTGTCGGGGTTGTGGCATTGTTTCAGAGCTGGAGGCCCTGGCTGTCGATGCTGAGTCCCTTTGCCCCACCAGTTGATCCCTATCATGTCACTCTATTTTATGACCGTGAGAATAATGAGGTCTATCAGGATGCGTTTAGAGAAAAGTTACAAGGAAATTTTTGGATGATTACATCACCGTGTTTGTTTGTGGGGCCTGAGGGTGTGGCTGCGCAGGTTGACCTTACTGCTGAACAAAATGAGTGGTATGAGATGGCTGAGGAAGCGTGTCCCCACGTTACCCTTGCCATCCATGCTGAACATCAGGCAAAGGACCTTGGTCCTATGATAAAAAGGTTAATGAGTGTCACAGATTGGAGCTCTACTCAGATTCCTGGCCTGTTATATTCTCCTTTAGAAAAGAGTTACAAGATAATGCATACAACTACTAACTCAGTAATCTTACAACATCGACAGATTCAGAGGTTTCATGGGAGAGAAAAGACTGATCATCCGGACAGTGCACAAATTTTAAATTCACTTCCAGAAACTTTATGGTCCTCTGGCCCGACAGATGTGGGGTTGTGTTCTACTGTTGAGCCAGTGTCATTCAGTGTCTCGGATTACAACCCTGTCTGGCAGAGTCAATATAAACACAGACCACCTGCTGAGGAAGGCATTCAGGAAACAATAGAAGGGCTGTTAATTTCTGGGGTTCTTGAGTATTCCACTTCAGCATGGAATACTCCGATTTTGCCAGTTGAGAAGCAGGAAAAAGGGAAATATAGGATGGCTCATGATTTGAGACGTATTAATTCTATTGTGACAACACCCACAGTGCCAGTTCCCAACCCATATACTGCAATATCAGCTTTGTCTCCTTCCCATAAATGGTTCACATGTATTGATCTGGCTAATGCATTTTTTTGTCTCCCACTTGACTCCGCTATGCGTGACATCTTTTCTTTCACATATAAAAGGCAGACAATTACGATATACACGTTTACCACAGGGATTCATTTTATCCCCTGGTATTTTCAATCAGACATTACGGAAGTTGTTGAAGGACCTCACCCTACCAGAAGGGGTGGTCTTGATTCAATATGTTGATGACATTTTATTGGCGGCTACATCAGCTGAGTCTTGTTTGTGGGCAACACAGGCACTCCTTACGCATTTGTGGGAAAAGGGATTTAAGGTCTCTAGAAAGAAGCTTCAGTGTTGTCGTCGCTCGGTGACATTTCTAGGTAGGGTGGTTTCTGCTCAGGGTACAGGTGTATCACCAGCTCATAAATCCTCTATCCTTGAACATCCTAAGCCAGAGACTGTAAAGGAAATGTTGTCATTTCTGGGTCTTGCGGCCTATAGTAGACACTTTATTCCTGCATACTCAGAAAAGACTACGCCCCTACGTGCAATGGTGAATGAACAGGGAATGCGCAATTTGACAGCTCGGTTGACATGGACAACTGAGGGAGAGAAAGCATTCATTGCCCTTAAAAAGGCACTCACTACAGCTGCACATTTGGCAGTTCCAGATTACAAAGAGCCTTTCTTTTTGGATGTTTCTGAAGGAGAACATACAGTAAATGGTGTTCTCTTTCAGAAAAAAGGGGGTGAAAGGAAAGTATTAATGTATGCAAGTATAATGCTGGACCCCATTGAAAACAGGCAGCCATCGTGTGTAAGGCATGTAGCAGGGGTAGCAAAACTTTTACAAAAAACAGCACATTTAGTGATGGGTCATGCTCGGACAGTTCTTACAACACATAGTGTGGTATCACTGGTCAGTTCAGCAGCATTCACCATGACCTCACTTAGACAGACCAGGATGGACAAGATTTTAACGGCACCACACATAACGTACACACATGAAGGGATCAATATGGCAGATGGCATGGGAGAGGGTGAACCACACAGATGTGAAGAGAAAGTGAAGAAAGATGAAAAAATCAGAGTAGATCTTAAGACGGAGCCGTTAAAGGATCCAGATGAAATACTATTCACAGACGGCTGTTGTTTCAGACACCCACAAGAGGGGCTGAAAGCTGCCTATGCTATAGTTAGAAAATCAGAAGAAGATTTTGAGGAAGTGGAAACAGGAAACCTAACAGGTAAAGAGTCAGCACAACTTGCAGAATTGAAGGCAGTTATGAGAGCATTAGAAATATCAAAGGGAAAGAGAGTGACTATCTATACAGATTCAGCATATGTAGTGGGAGCAATTCACTTAGAACTTTGTCAATGGTTGCGGGCAGGTTTTAACACAGCATCAGGATCTCCTATAAAACATGAGGTAGAGATGAGGCAACTGACACAGGCACTCATGGAACCAGCAGAGGTCGCAGTCGTAAAGTGCAAAGGTCACAGCAAAGAGAACTCTCTGGAGGGAAGAGGTAATGAGGCTGCAGATCAGGCAGCAAAGAAAGCTGCAGGTTATAAACCAAGTTACAATTTGTTGTTGGCAGAGAAAACAGTTCACGAAATTCTTCCAAGATACGATAGGGAAGACTTAGTTGTGATCAAGAAGAAGCTTCTCCACATGAAAAAACAGTTTGGAAAGAAAGGGGGGCTGTGAAAGTTGAAGGAATTTGGCGGGGCCCAGACGGCAGACCTGTTCTCCCGCCCGGTCTGGTAGATGCCGTTCTGGAAGAGGCCCACGGCCTCACACACTGCGGGAAACCACGAATGATGCAGAGAATGTTCAATATGCACTCAATTTAAATGTAAAATCAACAATTCGACCACATGAGGGCAAGTTTCCATGGCAGGGCAAGGAAAATTATAGATTTCACCGATATGTTAGATCGAGTCAATGGGTTCCGATACCTCTTGGTGGCAGTGGATGCATACACTGGCTGCCCAGAGGCGGTTCCCGTAAAAGCAGAAGATGCAAAAAGTGTTATTAAATTTTTGATTAATCCGACACATGGTTTCCCCAAACAAATTAGGTTTGATAATAGAACTCATTTTAAGAATAAAGATTTACAAGAAGTAGAGAAGGCGTTAGGCGCAGGTAGAAAGAATGAATCAAACACTGAAGAGCAAAATTGGCAAGATATGTGCTCACAGTGGAATGAAATGGACACAGGCACTTCCAATAGCCTTGATGTCAGTAAGAAGCTCTGTTAGCTCCCGAACAGGATTCACCCCCTTTGAGCTCGAGAGGGGTGTTCTCTTTCCGGGACCAGGAGCAGAAAATCCATAGGCCAGCCCAGCACTTTTATGAAATCTAAATCTTATTTTGTTCAACTAAAAACGACTCTCTCAGTTTTCTCCCAACAGGCAACCTCTGTAACCACAGTCAGTAAGGATCCAGGAACTCAACACGCAGCTGAATGGGTTCTTCTGAGAGTCATCAAGTGAAAGTGGTCAGAGCACAGGTGGACTGGTCCCTTTGAAGTTGCAGAGTGAACATGTTAACCCTAACCCTAACATACTAACACTCTAACACATTAACCCTAACTCTGGTATCACTGGAATCAATGTACCCCAGCAGGTAATCCACAGAGAACGCTTGGACAGATTCGGAAACATCTACAGGAGACGGCACAATGATTACAGTTCTACTTTTGTGTGCATTGTGGGGAGGATCTCAAGGCAACGTGGGAGACATCTGTCTGGGTTACACAGGGGTGATTCTTGATTACACCAAAGGGAGTGATACAACATTTCAGTTTGATTTATCATAGGTGGCTGTAGAGACCCTGGAAATTGGAGGAACATGGACACATGTATGATCCACTTTGTCAGCTCTTTTTCCAGTGGTCTCGAATAAGACAGCTCTTCCTACATTTGTTTCAGTCAGATCCAATTTCACCTGCTTGTCACGAACGGGAAGAAGGTTGGTAGGTGACTTGCCTTCAACATGGTGTAAGTACATGGTAAATGTCACTACATGGAGTAACGCTTCACACTTTCCAGTTCATCGAGCTGATTTGTTTTGGCACTGTGATCCGCACACTCTGATGCCAGCAATCCCACCCGACTGGTCAGGAACATGTACTCTGGTTCGTCTCCTACTCCCTATCACTTTATTAAGTCCAAAGGGGGAGCAGGTGCTACCTTCAATTAGACATAGGAGGGGAACATCATTTGATCTCACACAGGGATCCCCAACATATATTGATTCAATTGGAATTCCAAGGGGAGTCCCTGATTAATATAAATTAGTGGACCAGGTATCAGCTGGATTTGAAAATTTACCTTTAATCTCTGCACTGTTTCCTATAACCCCAAATAAGAATGTGGATAGAATAAATTATGTTCATTATAATGTGCAGCGATTGGCGAATCTCACCAGAGATGCAGTGGCTGGCCTGTCAGAACAGGTTGCAGCCACTTCTTTGATGACTGTGCAAAATAGAATGGCACTTTATATGCTTTTAGCAGAAAAAGGAGGGGTTTGCGCTATGTTTGGAGATCAATGTTGTACATTCATTCCTAATAATACAGCTCCAGATGGTTCGGTGACCCGGGCACTGGAAGATTTGCGGACACTGTCAGACGAAATGAAGGAGCATTCTGGTGTAGCTAATCCACTAGAGAAATGGATGGATAGAATGTTTGGTAAATGGAAACTGATCATTCTATCTGTTTTGATGTCATTAATTTCTGCAACTGCCGGCTTAATTTTGTGTGGTTGTTGTTGTATTCCTTGTATTCGTTCTCTATGTAATCGTATAATCGTAACTGCAATTGAAGGAAAGCAACCTCCTCCTTACCAGATGGCTCAAATTCGAAGGGAAACCATTCCCTTGATGGGAGTAAGTGATGGAGAGATTTAAGGGAATTGACAATAATTTGGTAGTATTGGCCTAGTTTAGGCTAGGCCAAAAGGGGGATTGAAGAGAATTATTTTATATTGTTAGCATCTTTTATCTTATTAGCATGTGTGTTACGATCCCAGTTATGTTGTTTAGTTTGCTTTTACTGTGCGCTCTGCGCACCTTTGCGCGTTTGGTTCCGTTTTGTCCCGCCCCCGTGTTTTGTGTTTCTCTGTTTCAATAGGTGCTGCGCCATGGTCTGTGATTGGCTGGTTCGAGATTGGCGTCCTTTTAAAAACCCTGGGGTGCCACCCAACGAATCCTTCTTGCTCCGTTTTCGTTCTGTTCCGTGACTCGCCACGTCAGCGCTACCAGTTCCCACTTCGTTTTGTGACACGCAGCCCGTCGGTTGCAGTTCGCCTGCTTCTGTGGAGAAGCCACTTTCGTCTACTTTTGGAATGTTTGCCATGCAACGTGCCTTTAACCATTGATTAGACCTCTATACTTTAAGTGCTCACTTATTTTTGTATCAACCCCACTTTTGCCATTAAATCTATATTTCACTTATTGTTCTTGCGTTATTCCTCGTGCCACCTTCACTTTTCCCTGGTTCACAATTCCATACCCTAGACTGGAACGTGACAATGTGGTATACTATATGTTTTGTTTTATGTTACAGTTAGTTTAGAAGTTAGGAATACTATATACTCTTTAGTAGGAATACACATAAGCAAGTCAGTTGACCCTTCCTTGACCTGAATACTGGTCAGACAGTTGGAGCCAGCCAGACAGGAAATGGTAGACCCCCATCGTAAAACATGACAACGTAGTTTACTGGTGTTGATAAGTTCCTTGGCAGGAATATGACTTCGGACCTGGCCATCTGGAGAAGATAATGGAGAAGGAGGACCACACCAACACCAAAGGAGGCTGGAAGAAGAAGATGGGGTCATCCAAGAAGAAGGACTGGATTGGATTGAATTAGCATCAATAATTTACATATATCTTTCTATAAAAGACTGGGTCAAGGGATAGTTAGGTCGTCAGACTTCATGCCCTGACAATTGACTTTGTTGTTGCTAGGGTTATGAACTGGCCCAGAGCTCTGTAATATTTGTATCTTGAATTGATTCTGTTTGCTAAATACATCTGTTTGCTAAATACATTTTGAAATTGACATTTGTTTACTTGAAGTCTTCATTTAAAGAACACGCGGATTGGCAGTGACACACGAGAGGTACTGCAATCCAAAAAGATCCAATAGCCCTGAAGCCAACTTCTACACAGATTTTTGTGAGATCAGCAAATGGTCTCGTAACTAAAGAAAGAATGTCAGTTCCTGTAGATGTTTGTGACCCTGTAAGTGGAATCACACTTAAAGCTCCTTTTGTGATCTCCACCACATGTCCCGTAAATCTATTAGGAAGAGATCTTATCTCTCAGCTTCAGTTGATGATTCGCACCACAGCCGAAGGAATGTGGTCTGTAGATAGAATGGTTAATCTGTGGGTAAGGGAAGGAGGGACGTGCAGTAAATACTGGTCACTCAACATTCCTGAAAAACAGCCCCCTCCATTCTCTGACCCAATCACTATGTTATATGGTAAAGCTCTGTCATACTTACAGCCTGAAGCCCAGCTCCACAATCAAGCTGACTTGCATGTAACCATGCACGTGGAGCGCATTGGTGAGATCTGTAAATCAGACTCACATGGCACATCAAGATATGCAGAGCAGTTTACTAAACTTAAAGATCCACAAATGATTGTAATTATGCACCTATATGTGTGTGGTCAGACAGCTGTCTGCACGGCAGGAAGCCTTTCCGCTGAAGCAGCAGCACTATTCAAAGTGTCAGGTTCTGTACCACATGTTTCTATTGCTAAACCGCTTAAGAAAAGATGGCAAGACTTGGGATGTGACGTAAAACACTGGAGCAGCCTGCCCTATAGGGTGAGGTTGATTTTAATGATCAGTTCCAGGTGTGGCGTATTCCCCTTAAAACATGGCTGCTGACACATCCAGCAACGCACCTCACAGACCAGAGTTCATGAGAAGAAGACATCTTCCTCACGCAGGAGGAAGAGGAGAAGCTGAAAGAGCTTCCCCCTGAATTATGGTCGGAAGGACCTGCAGATGTAGGTCTTATAAAAGGAGCAGAACCTGTAAAAATAATTCCTAAATCAGATTATAGACCATTTCAGAGGCAATATCCCCTTAAGACTGATGCACAGGAGGGTATTGTTCCGATATTTAACTCACTGCTTAAAGCAGGAGTCATCAGAGAGTGTCCTGAGTCTCCTGTAAATACACCCCTATTTCCAGTAAGGAAGTCACCACCATCTACCGGCTGGCGGATGGTGCAAGACCTGCAAGCTGTAAACGCTGCAGTGGTCCCTAGGTCTCCTTTAGTCGCAGATCCATACACCCTGCTGAATGACTTAAACCCTGAACATCAGTGGTACACGGTGATCGATGTATCCAATGCATTTTTCTCTGTACCAGTACTACTCTGTACTAGAACTAGAAAACTGAAAAGAACCTGCAGGAGTGCTGAGAGGAGGTGGAGGAAATCCAAACTGACCATCCATAAAGAAATATTTTATCAACACCTCAAAACCTACAATAACACAATCAAGCAGGCAAGAACCTCTCATTTCAAAAAACTAATCTCCAACAATAAAAACAACCCCAAATTTCTATTCCACACCATTGAGCTTTTAACCAACGGTAATTTTAACAGGTGTCCCACAACAACGACTGACACCCTCTGCGAGGCCTTTGCAGACCACTTCAGGAGTAAAATCGATAATATTAGATCCAGTCTTTTATCACAGCAAATTTTAATCAACAACACTCCTGGATCATTGCTTCCACCTGAGGAGACACTGGAGAGTTTTGTCCTGGTTGATGCGAGGACACTTGGTCGAGTTTTCTCCCAAGTTAGGCCCACAACCTGCCTTTTAGACCCAATTCCCACACCATTTTTCAAAACATTTTATGGATTCTTTGAGGAACATCTCTTATATATGGTGAATTGCTCTCTTCAGATGGGTGTCTTCCCCACCTCCTTTAAAACGGCGGTGGTGAAGCCCCTTCTGAAGAAGAGCAATCTAGACCCCAGCGTTTTAAATAACTATCGGCCAGTATCCAACCTACCATTTTTAAGTAAAATTTTAGAAAAACTTGTTTTTAACCAAGTAAATGATTTTTTAAACTCAAATGATATTTTAGAGCGGCATCAGTCTGGTTTTAGGATGAACCACAGTACAGAGACAGCCCTTTTAAAGATTTTAAATGACATCAGGTGTAACCTAGACAACAAAAAGCTCACGGTGTTGGTTCTACTGGATCTGACCGCCGCTTTTGATACAGTAGACCACCATATTTTATTGAATAGACTGAAGAACCTGGTCGGCCTCTCTGGTACTGTTCTTAACTGGTTCACCTCCTACCTTAGTGATCGAAGCTTCTTTGTAAGTATGGATACATGCTCCTCGAGAATCCATGAGACAAAGTGTCAATTTTAGGTCCAACCCTTTTTAATCTTTACATGCTTCCTCTTGGGGATGTCATCAGGAGCCACGGCATCAGCTTCCACAGCTATGCTGACGATACGCAACTGTACATCGCCGTGGCTCCTGATGACACAGGGCCAGTTGATGCCCTTTTTAACTGTATTCTAGATATCCAGTCATGGATGGCAGAAAACTTCCTACAGCTCAACCAGGACAAAACAGAAGCCTTAGTTATTGGTCCTGAAGGTCAGAGAGAGAAACTTGAAGGATTTTAAGCCATCTCAATCTGTAAAAAATCTGGGTGTGATCCTTGACTCTGAGCTTAGTTTTATTCCACACATCAAAAACATAACCAAGGTAGGTTTTTACCACCTGAAGAATATAGCCAGAGTCCGCCCGTTTCTCTCTCAGGCCAGCACGGAGGTGCTGATGCACGCTTTTATCTCTTGTCGTTTAGATTATTGTAATGCCCTGCTCTCTGGTCTTCCAAAAAAGAGCATCACAAACCTACAATTATTACAAAACTCAGCTGCACGAGTGCTGACGAGGACCAGAGGGCGGGAGCACATCACACCGGTTTTAGAATCGCTGCATTGGCTACCCGTGCGTTTCAGGATCGATTTTAAGGTTCTTTTATTAGTTTTTAAATGTCTTAATGGTCTTGGCCCGACTTATTTATCTGACCTGCTTTTATTCTATCAACCCTCGCGGACTCTGAGGTCCTCCGGCACCGGCCTTTTAACCATTCCACATGTAAGCACTAAAACGCACGGGGAAGCGGCCTTCAGTTATTATAGTCCCCGACTGTGGAACAGCCTGCCGGAGAACCTCAGGGCCGCAGAGACTGTTGAGATTTTTAAAAAAGAGGCTCAAGACACACCTTTTTAATCAAGCCTTTAATTGATTTTCTGATTATTTTCAATTTATTTTATGTCTTATCCTTATTTTACTTGACACTTTTACTGTTTTACTCCCTCAGTTCTTAGTCTCTCAGTTTTTAGTCTTTACACCTTTCATCTCATTTACTGTTTTAGTCTGTTTTAGTCTTAGTACTGTTTTACTCCCTCAGTTCTTATTCTCAGTTTTTAGTCTTTACACCTTTTATCCCATTTACTGTTTTAGTCTGTTGTAGTCTTAGTACTGTTTTACTACTCCAATTCTTAGTTCCTCAGCTTTTAGCTTTTATACCTTTTATCCCATTTACTGTTTCAGTCCTTCAGTTTTTAGCTCCAGTGTCTCCTCATGGTGTTTCCTCATGGGGGCCTGCCAGGCTGGGAGATGTTTCCGGTCTACTGCTGGAGGTGCTGTCCCATTGTCGACCCTGGACTGGGTGGTTAGGGGGCTCTGTGCTTTGGTGTGGAGCCTCCGGTCTGTCCGGGTCGGGGTGGTCTTTGTGGCGGCACCACCTGTGGTCACGGACCGTGACCTCCCTCGGCCTGGTGGGCCTCCAAAGGTGGCGTCTCCTTCGCCTCAGGTCTCGGTGCCCAGCCATGTCTCAGCTTGCCTCAGCTTGTTTATGTGTGTGGGTGTGTGTGTAAGTGTGTTGTATGCATGTGTGTGTGTCTGTCCTTTTCTTAATTCTGTTGTTCTCTTTGCTGTTTTTATCCTTTGTGAGGCACTTTGTGCTACCTAGCGTATGAAAAGTGCCATATAAATAAAGATTGATATTGATATTGAAACAAACCAATCCTTCCCCGAAATATGCATAAATGGGCAGCATTAGTGAGCCATGGGCCACGCCATGTCTCAACAGGAGGGATGGTACAGATGGTTAATGAACATTATTACACTATAGGACTTCATACATACTTAAAAAAATTTTGTTCACAATGTGTTATTTGTGTAAAACACAGCCCACAGGGAGCCCTTAAGGCCCCTGCAGGCACTACACCATTGCCAAATCATCCATTTCACACAGTTTTTCTAGATTTTATTCAGCTAACACCATGTGAAGGTAAACAATATTGTCTAGTAGTGTTAGATGGATTTACTAGGTGGGTGGAAATTTTCCCCACGGCAAAAGCAGATGCACTGACGGTGGCAAAAGTCCTATGTAGAGAAATCATTCCCAGGTTTGGCATCCCGAAGGTCATCTGGAGCGACAATGGAAGCCATTTTGTAAATGAGGTAGTGAAAACTGTAGGAGTAACTTTGGACATTGATTTGAAGAATCACTGCGCATACCACCCTCAGAGTGCAGGGTTGGTTGAAAGAGTCAACGGTACTATTAAGAACAGACTGAAGAAGTGTATGGACGAGACAGGAAAGAACTAGATGTTTTGTCTCGACCTGGTGAAATTATGGATGCACATAACACCACACAAGAAAACAGGCATCACACCTTTTGAAGCATTATATGGGCGGCCTTATTGCCTACCATACTTTGCAACAACAAATGAGTTAGAACATGTTGAGGAAACAATAGCAGATTATCTGAAAAAAGTGTTACTCAACCGATGTGTGAATACTGTAAATGTTCTGCCTAGTCCTGTGTCTTCCACAGATTCCACCCCCCAGGAACCCATTCGACCGGGCGACTACGTGTGGGTGAAGAAGTTTGTGCGGAAGAGGTGGAACACGCCTAGATGGGAAGGTCCTTATCAAGTACAGCTGACCACAAAGACTGCAGTTCGAGTGGACGGGAAACTGTCGTGGATACACCTTTCCCATTGTAAGAAACAGAAAATTCTTCCAGGTGAAGGCGAGGGAGCAGTGGCGGTTAGTCCGTAAACGGCTGACGGCCTGTATAGGTCCAGCAATGGCTGAACCCCGTCGGAACCTGAGAAGGAGAGTTAAAAGGAAATGAAGTTGTTCTTCCTAATTGTGGTGAGTGCTGTGACGGCAGGACTCGTGTGTTTTGGCCTTTGGAACTTCCGACAGGGGGGAGGTAATCAGGGACAGAAAGATGCTCTGAGACAGGATGAGAGCTACGCGCGCGCTAAACGCACCGTAGTTAGCCACTTAGGACATTCATGGTTAGAACAAGATCCAGAGTCCCCACACATTTATGGTTTGAATACATGGTGGCGCTATGCTACTTTCACAGCTCGGACACAGAATCATTCTCGTTGTTATGTTTGTTCTATGCTACCAGTTTCCGTGCATACACCGCGAATAACTGCTGAACCAATGACAGGGAGTGAAGGACAGTGCTTTGTCCACATAGGGCTAAGCCGTGACCCGAATTTCACAATTAAGTTGTTGGATGGAACGTGGTTCACTCGCAGTAATTGCACCCAAAAGCCACTACGGACAATGGCAGGGAAAGCCAATAGATTCAGATTCCCTGTGCTAGGTGCGATAAATCACACATACTGTTATGCACGGAGTGGTGGTAGAGACTTGGGGTCATTACACAAGGATGTCTGTAAAGTTGTTTATACGTCATGCACACTGGGAATCAGTGATGATGTGAAGTTAAACTATATAACTGATCGGTATTATCGGGAAACGTGTCTACAGCAACATAAAAGTTCCGAGCAATGCGAACAGGAGTGTATTGATGACCCCCGGCACTTCTGTGGTTACTTTACCTTAGATGAATCAACACAGATGTGTCCAGAAGGTTATAACTGTACATGTAACTATCCCACATTCACGCCAGAAGACAAAGGTACGCAATTAGTGGATAAGGGATGGTGGTTATGTGGACACAATGCGTATGCACACCTACCAGCAAACTGGTCAGGAGTGTGTGCTCCTGTACATCTCAAGGATCACACAATTATAATCTATGCCAACAACACCGAGAACATAGCACAGAAGCGTTTTAAATGAGATTTGAATGAATACGAGTTCAAACCACACGACTCAGTGTGGGGCACAGATGTACCACAAGAGTTTAAACACTGGACAGATGGAGAAAAGGTCTCCATTAGCCTTTTTCCGTGGGTAGGAGTGGCAAAGAACATATTGAGATTGGAAACGGTTGATTATAGGCTGAAAGTGTTTACTAATTTGACAAAAATTGCTCTCGCAGGAGTCAAGGAAGAAATGACAGCGCTAAGACTGATGACCATGCAGAATAGGATGGCCTTAGATCTCATAACGGCCCCCCAGGGAGGAGTTTGTGCAATGGTAGGAGATTACTGTTGTACGTTCATCCCAGAGAATGATGCGGATGGTCACCTGATAGATAGCGCATTGAGAAATTTAACTAAGCTACAGAGAGCTATGATTGATGATGGTAGTCCCCCACCAGACTGGCTTACAAAAATGCTGTCGGGGTGGAGGGAACTACTGTTCAAGATAGGAATAATGATAGGGATAGTACTGCTAGTATTAGCCATACTAGCTTGTTGTGTAGTACCTCTTGTTCGGGGTTGCATTGGCCGGCTCGTGGGATCAGTTGTTACTAGTACTTTGCTGCAGGTGGAAGAACAATCTCTACTGGACGACGATGAAGAGGAATCGGAAGAAGAATGGATCAATGTAATACAAGATGTAAAAGAAATGTTCAAGATGTCTTAAGCTGTACACATGTTGAATTCTGAGTGTAAGAAATGTGTTTCTAGGAAAATGACGTAATGCATTGAAATTTCATGAAAATGTAAAGATGTAATACTGATGATGAAAATCTAGACGCATTTAACGATAAACAGGAGGGAAATGTGAGAAGGATTATTGTTATTGTTGTTATTAGTATTATCTTTAAATGCTATTGTATGTAGACTTTGAGTGTTTGAGGAATGTTGATAGGAAAGGAAGAACATGAGAGTGTCGTAAAAGTGCTGAAGCTGCTTACAATCAAGCTCAGCACTCAGATGTATCCTGTTGGTCAGGATTAGAGAAGTTTGTAAAGATGTCAGAAGACAATGAATTACGATATCCTGTTTAGACACCCATTCTGTTTGCACCAATAAAAGAGGTGAGCGAGCAGCAGACGAACGGAGTTGACAGAGGAAGCTTGGACTGCTGCTCGGCTCCCCCTTTGCAAAGGACTCCAGTTGTTTGCGTGGTTACTCTGAGTCTAGTGAACGAACAGCGCGGGTGATCAAAACTTCATCCTCACATTCCTAAGCAGATTCTGCTTCACCATCACTTACCGCCCCGGCTCACGGAATACGAAGCCAGATGCACTCTCCCACCAATTCTCCTCGGAGGAGAGGGAGCCCTCCAACGAGACCATCCTCGATCCTGAGTGCGTGTTGGGCGAGGTCCACTGGCAAGTGGAGGCGGAAGTACAGGGAGCTCTCCAGGGACAGTCGGTCCCAGATGGATGCCTGCCAGGCCGGCTGTTTGTCCCGCAGTCCGCCCGGTTGTCAGTGCTCACATGGGGGCACACCTCCCGAATAGCCTGCCACCCAGGAGTTCACCGCACACTGGCCCTCATCCAGCAGCGCTTCTGGTGGCCATCCATGGCAGCGGACGTTCAGACCTTTGTCGCTGCGTGCTCCGAGTGCACGCGCAGCAACCCCTCACACAGGCTCCCTGCAGGACTCCTGCAGCCGTTACCCATTCCCCCTTGTCCCTGGTCCCATATCGCTTTGGACTTCATTACCGGTCTGCCCCCCTCCAAAGGTAACGACACAGTACTGACAGTGGTCGATCGCTTCTCCAAGGCGGTACATTTTGTTCCCCTCCCCAAACTCCCCACCGCCTTGGAGACGGCAAACCTACTGGTCCAGCATGTTTTTCGTTTACATGGAATTACTCAGGATATCGTGTCTGACCGCGGACCCCAGTTCACTTTGCAGGTGTGGAAGGCATTCTGTCGGGCCCTGGGAACCACCTCCAGCCTCACTTGAGGTTACCATCCCCAGTCCAATGGGCAGACAGAGCATGCGAACCAGAGTCTGGAGTCCTTTCTGCGCTGTGTGGCCTCCCGCCTCCCGTCCTACATGGCGGTACCCTCTGTCCGCGCCCAGTTCCGCCGGATCAGACAAGTGTGGTGGGAGACCCGGGCCGCACTGGGAAGGATGGCGGAGCGCAACAGACGTCTGGCGGACCGCCACCGAGCACCGGCCCCCAACTACCAGGTGGGACAGCAAGTGTGGCTCTCATCCCGTGACCTCCCCCTCCAGACGGAGTCCAGAAAAAGTATATCGGCCCTTATTCCGTGGACAAAATCATTAACCCCAGTGCAGTTCGTCTCCATCTCCCAGCCTCCCTGAACCTCCACCCAGTGTTCCACGTTTCCCTCCTCAAACTGGTTACGGAAAGCCCGCACCAGCCTCCTGCACTACCCCCCCTTCACATCTCAACGAAGGCCATCCGGCCTACATGGTCAACAGGATTCTGGACGTACGCAGGCGGGGGAGGGGGTTCCAATATTTGGTTGACTGGGAGGGGTACGGCCCGGAGGAGCGCTCCTGGATTGGGCGCTCTCTAATCCTGGACCCGCAACTGCTGCGGGACTTTTATCGAAGTTTCCCGGATAATCCAGGTAGGATGCAAGGAGGCGTCCATTGAGGACGGGGGGTACTGCCGTGGTTCGGTTTCTGGATGGCATCCGGGGGCAGGCCGGTCTCCGAAGAGCGCTGAGCCTCCAGCGCACCTGCAGCTGGTTACGTCCTAATCAGCGCTTACCTAAACTCTCCCCTCTTTGCCTCCAGTGCCGGATTGTTGCTTTTGTTTGCGCATCTAGTTTCAGCTCCAGCTCCCTGAGATCGCCCGTCCTTCGCCTCATCGTTCTCTAGTTTTGTGAGTTTTTTCCTGTGCCTTGTCACCTTTTTCAGTTGGTTTTTTCCCATTTTGAATGGTGATTTTTCGTTCGCTCTTTCAGTTGATACTTTTCCTGAGTTTTGTTGTTACTTTGTTTGATATTCTTGGATATTGTCCCAATAAAGAACCTTTTGTTTGCACTCTGCGTCTGGGTCCTGGCCTGCCAAACCGTTCCGTAACAAAAAAAGTGAATAAAATGGCACTGTCCCTGGCAGCAGCCAGTAGTAGTAGCTCCCTACACCTAATTGTTCTTTTTAAAATTTTCTTAGGGTTTGCTATACTTGTTTACATACTTTGCTATTTGGCAGTTACTTTCTTTCTTTCCTTTTACAACTGGAGTATTCAGACACCATGTTTTGGAGGCTCAAATACTTTTTTCTCTGTTTTGCGGTGCTTGGGTTACTCGCGGCCCCCATCAGCTGTGCAGAGAAGCAGACCGGTATTGTCTATACACGAGACCAGCTGATGGCTCTAAGACCACCATCCTTCATGATCGGAGAGAAGCCCCAAATCCCGAAGGAGCTGAGGAGGAAACAACGAGGGAGCAAGGCTGGAGTTAAACAGAAGATAAACAGGCGACATTTTAAACCCTGCATCCCCGCAGTCATAACGGGGAATATCAGGTCCCTGGCAAACAAGATGGACGAGCTGGAGGCGCTCACACGGACACAGCAGGAGTACAGAGAGGCCAGTATCATGTGTTTCACGGAGACATGGCTCCATGGACTGATACCGGACTCCAATGTGACGATCACTGGTTTCAGCACTGTGTGAGCGGACCGAGACACCACCGCGGCCGGTAAGAAGAAAGGAGGGGGACTTGCCGTGTTCATTAGCAACAGGTGGTGCAACCCGGAGCATATTCACGTCAAGAGGCACGTGTGCAGTCCCGATGTGGAACTTATTGCTATCGGACTCCGTCCATACTATTTGCCACGGGAGTTTACTAATGTCATTGCCATCACTGTTTATATTCCTCTGACCGGTAAAGCGAAAACGGCCTGTGACGTTATTCACTCTGTCACGGCTGACCTGCAGACAAAACATCCCGGAGCCTTATCCTCATCACAGGTGACTTTAATCATGCCTCACTCTCCTCCACTCTCCCTACATTCCATCAGTATGTCCAGTGCAGCATGAGAGACAGTAAGACTTTGGATTTACTGTATGCTAATGTCACCAATGCATACACCTCCACTGCACTGCCTCCACTAGACAAGTCTGACCATAATCTCGTGCTGCTCTCCCCATCATAGACACCTATGGTTCAGCAGCAATCGGTCACTGTGAGGACTGTTAATGAAATGGTCAGATGGGGCCATGGACTGTCTGCGGGATGCCCTGAAGACCACCAACTGGTCTGCTCTCTGTGAACCACATGGTGAGGACCTGGATGGACTGACAGACTGTGTTTCTGACTACAAGTTCTACACTGAGAACTCCGTCCCCACCAAGAAGGTACAGTGTTACCCAAACAACAAACCATGGGTGACAAGTGACCTGAAGGCCCATGGGAACGTAGACCAAGCTAATTTGTTGAACCACTTTTTCAACAGGTTTGATTCTAGCTCCCCCTCCCCCAGCTGTCCCAATATTCCTCTGGATAACAATGGGTCCCCTTCACACCTCCCAGAGCCCTTAACACCTCTGCCAACTTCTTCCCCCTCTCCCCCTGCTGACACCCTACGTAGATTCCAGCATGTCACCCATCCCCCCCAACAGGACTATCCTTCACATCTAGCCAGGTGACGAGAGAGCCGGAGAGGCTCAACCAGAGAAAGGCTGCCGGACCGGACGGCATCAGCCCACGAGTGCTAAAGAACTGCTCCAGGCAGCTGTGTGGAATACTGCAGCACCTGTTCAACCAGAGCCTTCATCTTCAGAGGACCCCAGTGCTTTGGAAGACATCCTGCCTGGTCCGGTGCCGAAGAAGACCCATCCTGTGGCACCAAGTGATTACCGTATTTTCATGACCATAAGGCGCACTGTATTAAAAGGCGCAGTTTCAGTTATGGGTGCTATTTCTGTATTTAAAACATACATAAGGCGCACCGTATTTTTAGGCGCATGCTAAAACACACAGTAAAAAATGACAACGGAAGTTCAACAAATTTATTGAACAAAATATTCATTCTTCCACCACAAAACCATCAAAGTTTTCATCTTCTGTATCTGAATCAAACAGCTGCGCTATTTCAAAGTCCAACATCCCAAATTCCTCTTCATCATCTGAATCAGACTCACCGACCGGTTCCACTTCAGCGTTGATGCCGCCTTTTGTGAAAGCTCTTACAATACATGAAGACGTATCATAGCCCATGCATCAACAATCCACCCGGATATGGGGGCATAATTTGCCTGCCGCTACCTCATAGATGTGGCTGGGCGCGGTTATCTTGTCACGGCAGTAGGTGCGGAAGATGGCCGCCCTCTCCTGGTAATCCACGGGCAGCCACTGCGCAACAGTTGTCTTTGCGCGTATGGAGAGATGCCGCCTCCTCATAAAGCGAAAACACCAAGATTGCTCGATTGCCATTTTAAGCCGCATATTCGATGGCCTGCAGTTTAAAGTAAGCCTCATACGCGTCTTGCTTGACTGGCGCCATTTTAGGGGATCCATACGCGTAGGTGTGCCGCTAATCGATTGGTGGAGCGTTTACTGTAGTGCACCTACCAAAGGCACACGGCCGATTTTGGAACTCAGTCCACACACAAGGCGCACCATATTATTTTTGAGAAAATCTCAGTGTTTTAGTTGCGCCTTATAGTCGTGAAAATACGGTACAGGCCAATAGCACTGACCTCCCACATTATGAAGGTCATGGAGCGGCTGGTGCTGACACACCTCAGACCTCTGGTGAGCCCCTTTCAAGACCCTCTGCAGTTTGCCTATCAGCCCAAGGTGGGGGTTGATAACGCAGTGATATACTTGCTACAGAGGGCTTACTCCTCCTTGGACAGACTAAACACTACAGTGCGAGTCATGTTCTTTGACTTCTCTTCTGCCTTCAACACCATCCAGCCAAGAGTGCTGAGGGCTAAGTTGGAGAACATGCAGATGGATGCTCCCCTTTTTTCTTGGATCGAGGACTACCTGACAGGTCGACCAGTTTGTGAGACTGCGGAGCTGTGTGTCTGACCCCCTGATGATCAACACAGGGGCTCCCCAAGGAACTGTGCTGTCTCCCTTTCTGTTCACCACCTACACAGCTGACTTCCAGTACCACGCTGAGACATGTCACCTCCAGAAGTACTCGGATGACACAGTCATAGTCGGACGTGTGGAGAATGGACAAGAGGATGAATACAGGGACCTTGTGGAGAGTTTTGTTAGGTGGAGCAGGGAGAACCACCTGCAGCTCAATGTGTCCAAGACAAAGGAGATGGTGGTGGATTTCAGTAAAAGCAAGTCCCCACGCTCCCCAATCTGCTTTAGTGGGACAGATGTGGAAATAGTCCCATCTTACAGGTTCCTGGGTGTTCAGCTGGACAATAAACTGGAGTGGTCCACAAACACCGATGTTGTCTACAAGAAGGCCGTGAGCAGACTACTTCCTCAGGAGACTCTGGTCCTTCAGTGTTTGCAGCAGGATGCTCCACATGTTCTATCAGTCTGTCATGGCTAGCACCATCTTCTTTGCTGTAGTGTGCTAGGGAGCAGGCATTAAAGCTAAGGATGCCAACAGACTCAACAAACTCATTAAAAAGGCAGGGTCTGTTGTTGGCTGTAAACTTGCAAACTTGGACGAAGTGGTGAGGGACAGGATGGTGTTGAAACTGCGGACAATCATGGACAATTCCTCCCACACACTCCATAACACAGTGGACAAACTGAGAAGCAACTTCAGCAACAGACTCCTGCAGCCTCGCTGCTCTGAGGAACAGTACAGGAAGTCCTTCCTGCCGTCCGCCATCAGACTCTATAATTCATCCAAACCCATTCAATAACAATAATTGTTTAATGTTTATGTTGTAATTTTATTTCTATTTTATACTATATTCGTGTATATATGCTTAGAATGCTTATAATATGTATACATTATGTATATATATATAAAAATAACTCTTCCTCGCCCTCCTGGGCGGTGCCTCCTTCCTTCAGACTCGGGTCCTCTACCAGAGGCCTGGGAGTCTGAGGGTTCTGCGCAGGATCTTAGCTGTTCCTAGGAATGCGCTCTTCTGGACAGAGATCTCTGGTGTGGTTCCTGGTATCTGTTGGAGCCATCTACTCAGGTTGGGTGTTATTGCCCCTAGTGTCCTGATCTTGGTACTTCTCCAGCTTCTCGTGTTCCTTCTTCCTGATGTTGGTATCACTCGGGATTGCTACATCTATCACCACCACTGTCTTCCGGTGTTTATCCACCACCACTATGTCAGGCTGGTTGGCCACCACCATCTTGTCAGTCTGGATCTGGAAGTCCCACAGGATCTTGGCCTGCTTGTTCTCCACCACTTTCGGAGGTGTCTCCCACCTGGTCCCTGGGACCTCCAGCCCATACTCAGTGCAGATGTTCCAGGTATTTGTAACTGTCCTGCACATCTGTGATGGTCCCTTCAGGTAGTTCAACCCCGTCAGTTGCAATCACCTTTCCCCTTCTAGATATCAGCCGCCCACATTTGTCTAGCCTGAATGACATCCCGATGTCTTTGCTGTAGATCCTAGTGAGGTGAATCAGGGAGTCGATGTCACGCTCGTTCTTGGCATACAGCTTGATGTCCTCCATGTAGAGGAGGTGGCTGATGGTTGTTCCACTTCGGAACTGGTACCCATAGCCACTCTTGGTGATGATCTGGCTGAGGGGGTTTAGGCCTATGCAGAACAGCAGGGGGGACAGAGCATCTCCTTGATATATGCCACATCTGATGCTCACCTGCACAATTGGCTTTGAGTTGGCCTCCAGAGTCGTGTTCCACAGCTTCATGGAGTTCTGGATGAACTCTCTTAGTGTCCTGTTGATGTTATACAGCTTTAGGCACTCCAGTATCCATGTGTGCGGCTTTGAGTCATAGGCTTTCTTGTAATCAATCCAGGCAGTGCACAGGTTGGTGTGCCGCATCCTACAGTCCTGGACGATTGCCCTGTCGACCAGTAGCTGGTGCTTGGCACCTCTGGTGTTGTTCCCTATGCCTTTCTGTGCCCTGTTCATGTATTGATCCATGTGCCGGCTGATCTTAGCTGCTATGATGCCTGATAGGAGCTTCCATGTGGTGCTGAGGCAGGTTATGGACCGGTAGTTGGACGGTATTGTGCCCTTCTGGGGGTCCTTCATTATGAGGACTGTCCGGCCTTGGGTTAGCCACTCTGGGTGGTCCCCTGATGTTAGTAGCTGGTTCATTTGTGCTGCCAGGCGTTCATGGAGTGCAGTCAGCTTCTTAAGCCAGTACGCATGGATCTTATCGGGCCCTGGTGCTGTCCAGCTCTTCATTTTGGACACTCTTTTTTGGATGTCTGCTAAGGTGATGACTACTGGGTCTTGTTCTGGGAGTTGGCTGTGCTCAGCTTGTAGTTCTTGCAGCCATCGGGCAGTAGCGTTATGCGTTGCCTCTTTCTCCCAGATACTCTTCCAGTATTGTTCCGTCTCAGCCCTGAGGGGGTATGTTGTCATCTTGTTGCCCTGCCATTGAGAGTAGACCTTTGCTGGGTTGGTGGAGAACACCCTGTTTATCCTCCTTTCCTCTACTTCTCTTGTGTACCGCTTTAGTCGGGTAGCCAGGGCTGTGAGCCTTTGCTTAGCAGTCTCCAGTGCCTCGGGTATGGACAGTTTGTTGTACTTCTTGGGCCGCTCTGTCCTTAGATTCACGCCTCTACTCAGCTCTGTTAGGAGGCTGACTTATCTCCATGTTGCCATGATTTTTGCCTCTAGCCTTCTCCTCCATGGGGCCATTTGCTCCTTATGGCTATTCATGCTCTTCATAGTATAGCCAAGCATCTGTAGGATATTATATATATATATGCTGTATATATGTGTGGCAGGGCGTGGCCTGCCCTCTGCACAGGTGCCATATGGCGATAATGCATTAATTGGTGGGCGGGGAGAAAAGGTTTATATAAGGCACTGCCTCCAGCTGGCTTTAGTTGTTTCCCCCCTTTGACAGTACGGCGGGGTTGCAGCTTATCTGGGCAGTTCGACCAACTGAAACTGTTTCACAGAACCAGCATGCTGTCTGGCAGCGCCAAGAAGGTCGGTGCTTCCTCCCGCCATCCTTCCGTCTAGGGCGCTTTGCCGTAAGGGCGCGTGCGCTAGTCTGCACTGGGCAGGTAAGGCGCAGCAATGCGCGTCACTGACTCCCCCACTTATGCAGTTCCTAGAGAAATGGTAATGGGGCTGTTCTCGCTGCAGTTGGCTGCCGGCTGGTGTCGGTGGGTCGCGTTGCCCCAACGGGAACCCCTCACGGAGTGGTGGCGCCACCAAATACAGTTGGCACAGACTACCTCGCTTACTGGACCCACTGCTGCTTTGGCTCCGTCCTTTAGTTCGGGACTCTCTCCTGTTGGCTCTCGCTCTCTCTCGCTTTCTCCCCTCGCTCGGAGAAACGGCGCTGAGACGTAGTGGTGCCGCCGAGGCGACCACGGAGTTATTGCCTTCATTTTAGACTCTTAACAGCGTGTAAATTGTATCATCAACCTATATTTACTCTTTTTAGGTTTTGTTTCTTTTCGTTTCTTAGTTGACGTTGTGTTCTTTTAGACGATCTGGTCACAATTTATTTGCCTGTCTGTGTGAGGTGTGTATGTGTGCGCGTGTGTGCTCGTCGCGTCAAATTGTTTATCACTGAAATGTGGAGGGCGTTTTCATCACACCCCTCGTGTGTGGTTTTGTTTGCAGTAGCACGGGTGTTTTTAGTTTGTTTATCTCCCCCTAATTTGTGTTTTATTTATTCTATTTCTATGCTTTGTAAATACAACACCTACACCACAGTTATATTAATCCCCGTTTAGGCTGCTACTACAATTCAATTTCCCTACGGGGATGAATAAAGTACATCTTGAATCTTGAATAGTGAAAATATGTCTCCCAGTGGTCACATGGGCTTCATGTAAAGAGTGTAGAAGAACCTAACATACATGTTATTTCACCATGCGCGCCATATTTAATTTTTGCTTTTGGCTTATTGGTGTAGATAAAGGCAGCTCTTGTAGTTCCTATTTTTCCAGTACATGATTTTGTCTTTTGCACATAGATGATTTTCACTTGAATTTGTTCATCATATGTGACATTTATCTTGCTGGCATATGTTAAATCATATCCTCCTGTTAGACAAAATGGATGTTCTATTCCTTTTGGGACCAATATAACTGGTGGAACCATTGTTTGCATGTCTGAGGACAGCGGCCTGGACAGACACGCTCCACATTTGACCACACGCCTTGACGCCCAGATGCCAATTGTAACGTGCACTCAGCCAGGCAGGTGATTGCTCTGTCAGATTTTCCGCCAATCACACCTGGAAAGGGCTGTAGGCTTGCGTAACATGTTCTACAAGTCTGAGCTTGTACTTCTCTGACAAAGTATTTCATCCACTGGTAAAACACGTTGTTGTCCCCTGCCTAGCACTTTCCCTATGCTGGCTAAACATTGACCTATTATGGTGGCCCATCATGGTTTGCGTTGTCTTTTCATCACCGTCATTTTGATGCTGACTTTTTTTGTCATTTGTCTGTGTTTTGGTTTCCATGCAACAATTACCTGAGCGTTTCATTGTGATTACAACCACCCTTTCTGATTTATTTATTTTTCAGAATTTGGAAAGACATCTATATTTTTCATGATCTGGTCCTGAAATCAATGTTTGGTTGTGTATGATTGAGTTCACATATATGTGAGTTTAGTGACTTTGCTATCTGCCCATTTCTCATTCAGCTCTGCCATTGGTCCAGCTGCTACTGCCCACTTGTTAAGCTGCTCATTCTGACTTTGCAACTGCTGATTTCCTGGGTTAAAGAATGTTGGTATAAAATGTTTTGGTTGAAAAGAAACCAAATCAAAGTGATTACAGCCACTGCCCTCAGACCCACTATCAGCCTTCTAATCCGTGCCTTGATCTGACCAGGTAATCTTTGAGATTTTTATTATTTTTGAATGCGGCCATTATTCTAAGATCATTATTGGGTTCATTTGATCTCATTGTGGATTCAAAATTGTTGCTAATTTGTCTAACCAGTTGAACAGTAGATGTCGAATAAGTGGTGACAAATGGGAGAGCAGTGGAGACCTGATTTGGTTTGGTCTGGAGCAGGGGTCGGCAACCCGCGGCTCTAGAGCCGCATGCGGCTCTTTGGCGCCGCCCTAGTGGCTCCCTTGAGCTTTTTCAAAAATATGAAAATGGAAATTTTTAATATCTGAGAGACATGTTAATTGAAAAATTCAGTCATTTATTTTACATTTTTAAAATGATCATTATTTCATTTAATGTCTCAATTCGTTATTGTTATGGCTTAAAAATGTATTGTTCTTTATGTATGTTTCCTTTGATAGGTCACTTGTAGGGTTCAGAGGTCACACCCGTGGCATTGTGGGTGAGGCAGTGCAGTAACAGAGAGTGCCAACATAGTTTAAAGAAAGTATACACTGCCTTAAAATAATAATTCTGCACGGTCCAAGAGGCGCACACGTTTTCACGGCGTCTGCGGAGGATTGAGAGTTGGGAGTAAAACTTTTCAAAAGACATCTGTATGATGCATGGCCATTATTTCATTGGACCGGTGTAGCTACAATCATGAAAGCTCATTATGTATTTGTTGCTTACTCACCATTTGGAAAGTAGGCTAATACAGCTAATATAGACACTTACAGCATGTATTGCCTTCATTATAAGGCTTTTAATTTTTTGCAGCTCCAGACAGATTTGTTTCTTGTTTTTTTGGTCCAATATGGCTCTTTCAACATTTTGGGTTGCCGACCCCTGGTCTGGAGGAAGGTTTTAACAGTTCCGGAGAAAGGTCCTAGAGTACCCTCTGCTGGACAACACCGAGAATAACACCTTGGTGGCTCGTTTGAAATCCTCTGGCTGTGTGCATATTCTGTGGAACGGTAATAGTTGTGATTTGCTTACCCCTGCAAACGTGTGTTTGGGTTGATCGCTGTTTTTATGTAAAAGTGCATGTAATACATGGGAAAAGTTGGTGTTTGTGTATCTTTGAAACATTCTATATCTTTGAAAAAATAGAACTAAAAATTCCACAAAAATGGATTAATGGTCTGATACTCCGAGATGTAATGGAAATGAGGAGGCTTTTCCTATTGACACTTGGTTGTTTAATTAAGTTCATAAAGTAACAAAAGTGGTGAAACAAGCTGTAATAGCAACGTTTCGGTCCTTAAAAGGATCTTGTTCTGGCAAGCTTGTTTCCAAAAACAGCAAAGTTACACAGTTAACAAGTATCAGCGCTTAATTGCTTAGTTGCCTCTACCCCAAATGGTGGGTTAGGGTTAAGGCTGAGGGTTAGGGTTTGGTTTAAGAGTTTGGCTTTCCCCTGGGGCGAAGCCCTGGGGGCACTGGCCATCCAAGGAGATCCCAGGTAGAGAGGGTTAGGGTTAGATTAAGGTTAGGTTAAGACTAGGGCTAAAACTGGGTTAGGATAAAAGTTAAATCATGGATAGAAGTTAAAATGAAAACAGAGAGAGTGGGGGAGAGAAAAAAGAATGAGTTAAAAAAAAAAGAAAAAAAAAAGGTTAGTTAGGCCATTTGGATGTGTAGTAACTAATTTATAAATCCAGCCTCTCTCCACTCTCCTTTTTTTAAGCCGTGGACCAGTGTGGACTGTACTCTAAGACCAAGGCTTGCAATGCATCCCAGCCATGGGAGAGGACGTGCTGGACAACATGCCGGTCAGCGGTGTTTTTTCATTTCATGATATTACGGCAAGTAAACCGTACATGTATTGTCAGTCTTGTTTCTCGCACATATCTTTTATCAAATTGTATGCAACACATTTTTTTGGGGGGGAAAAAAAGTTTCCTTGTGTTGCAGTTCTGAATACTTTTTGCTTTTGGGAATCAAATACCCATTCTTCTTGTTTCAATCTGTGAAATGACCTTTGATCTGACCAGGTAATCTTTGAGATTTTTATTATTTCTGAACGCAGAGATTATTCTCTCTGAGGATGAGTTGTGTTTGTAGTGAGTATCAATATGGAATAAGTACATTTCCCAGCAGATTTATGACATGTTTGTGTGTTAAGTTCAGTTTGGTACATTTCTCACATCAGAATTGAAATTCTCAAAAGTTCTTGTTCAATTGTCACATCATCATGCCATTTGTGCAGATGAAAAAGGCAGTTTCTCATTGCATTGAACAAATTGCAAATGCTTTTGTCCATCCATGCAAATGATTGTGTACAATTCTCAGTTTTTTCGTACATTATCAATTGCTTTTGTCATGCTAATCAAAATGCTTTGTTATAGGAATCTATCAAATAGTCTCTTTCCCCAAAACATTTAGGCTATAGTTCATCATATAAGTCTTCACATGCAAAATGATTTACCAAGCCATCATAACATGTCAAGCATATATACATTTCCATAAGACATTTGTCTGTAAATATGATCTAAATTGGTAAATTCCTCCCAGGTGAATCTAGACTTTCTCTAATGAAAAGAGTTGATCAACCAATGATAGACAGTTTTCTGAATGAGCTCAAGGGAGCATCTCATGAACAATCTACTGGGGAGTATATAGGTAACCAGAGCACAATAGAAAGTTACAATGTCTGACAATGGAAGGACAACAGCCAAGAAGGAGAGGAAGAGGGGTGAGGCTGCGTGGTGGAGGAGTAGGAAGAGGAAGAGGCAGAAGAGGCGGACACATGCGTGTTCCTGATGAAATCAGAGCAACACTTGTAGACCATGTTTTGAATCATGGGCTGACTATGGCTGAAGCGGGGAGAAGGGTGCAGCCAAATGTTGGCAGAACAACTGTGTCCTCAGTTATTCAAACTTTCCGCAGAGAGAACAGGTGTGTAATCTAACAGTATGTGCTGAATTACATGGAGTTTACTGTATTTACATGTCAATACAGTAATGCCCCATACAAAATTACAGTAGCCTATTCCACTGATGCTCTATACAATGCCATTGTGTCTTCCTCAAATTTGTTTTGGTTGACATTTCTATTTCCCACATAGGACTGCAAGACAAGTACACAGGGGTGGTAGAGGGCGGATTTTCACACCACAGCAGGAGATGGCTATCTGCAACATTGTTGTGGAAAACGCCACAACAATGCCGACCCCTGCTCCAGACCAAACCAAATCAGGTCTCCACTGCTCTCCCATTTGTCACCACTTATTCGACATCTACTGTTCAACTGGTTAGACAAATTAGCAACAATTTTGAATCCACAATGAGATCAAATGAACCCAATAATGATCTTAGAATAATGGCCGCATTCAAAAATAATAAAAATCTCAAAGATTACCTGGTCAGATCAAGGCACGGATTAGAAGGCTGATAGTGGGTCTGAGGGCAGTGGCTGTAATCACTTTGATTTGGTTTCTTTTCAACCAAAACATTTTATACCAACATTCTTTAACCCAGGAAATCAGCAGTTGCAAAGTCAGAATGAGCAGCTTAACAAGTGGGCAGTAGCAGCTGGACCAATGGCAGAGCTGAATGAGAAATGGGCAGATAGCAAAGTCACTAAACTCACATATATGTGAACTCAATCATACGCCATTACACTAAGAGAGATACAGACTACTATTTTGCAGGACAACGACACATTTGCAAACAGTCAGTATCTCTACCATTGATAGAGTGCTAAAAAAACAACACATGCACATGAAACAGCTATACACTGTCCCATTTGAAAGAAATGGTGAGAGGGTGAAGGAGCTGCGCTACCACTTTGTCCAGGTACAACTTTTATTCCAAAACCATATATAGATATGTCCTCGTTTGTAAGTCGCTTTGGGTTTACAGTAAAAGGTGTCTGCCAAATGCAATGTAATGTAAAGATGTACACTACACTACTGTAAGTGTGGCATTTGCACATATGCTATGGCTGTAGAAAAGAAGATGCAATATGTCATATACGTTTGATCTAACTTCTTTTGCAAATGCATGTAATGCAGTAATTCCAAAAATAACATTTTGTCTTCTGTATTTAGCGCATGATGGAACTGGAAGCTAGTGAGCCACCCTGTCACTTCATTTACATGGACGAGGCTGGCTTCAATCTGACAAAGCGCAGAAGACGGGGGCGAAACCTTATTGGACATCGAGCCACCATTGATGTGCCAGGCCAAAGGGGTGGCAACATAACTATGTGTGCCGCAATATCAGATAACGGTGTGCTGACACACATTCCACTGATGGGTCCATACAACTCTGAACGTCTAATAGCATTCCTAGACACTTTGTACAGGGATCATATCCTAGGTGGCCCAGCCGAGAATATGGCCCAGCCCAAATATGCCATAATATGGGACAATGTAAGCTTCCACAAGTCAAACCTAGTAAGGCAGTGGTACGCAAACCATAACAGAATGGTGATGGAGTTCTTACCACCATACTCCCCATTCCTCAACCCTATTGAGGAATTTTTCTCAGCCTGGAGGTGGAAGGTGTATGACCGAGACACACAAGTGACCCTTCTGGCTGCAATGGATGCAGCATGCCAAGACAATACTGCAGATTCCTGCAGAGCATGGATTAGGCATGCAAGAAGATACTATCCACGCTGCCTTGCACGGGAGGACATCAGGTGTGACGTGGATGAGAATTTGTGGCCTAACAGACAGGAACGGGAAGAAGCTGAAGATCAGGATTGAGATTAGAATTTGGGGAGTTGTTCATATTTTTTTGTTTACCTACTGTATGACCTATGTTTACTTACGTATTGTATTTCACCTTTGTTATGTGCAGTGCTGTCTTTTTTTTTTCTTTACGCACTGCAATGTCAATGTTTGCCAATAAAGAAGTCATTCTGTAAATGTGAATCTTGTCTTTTCCAATCAATCTTACACATATACATTATATGAGGTCAAATGTACAACACTTGTCATCACACCTAAACCACATTTTACATCAACATGTCCCTTCAAAGTGCACTATTCAATTGCCAACATGACTAATGAATTTGACTGTCTTATCCGTACACAATGACTAAACATTCTGAAGGCACTGACAAGTATATTGACACAAAAACTTGCTTTTGAGGGATGGACTAAGGATTTTGAGCAAGAGACTGGCTTTTGCAGGTGATCCACGGTGTTTTGCTATTTGTTCAAACTGTTTTGAGAAATGCACTTGATCTTCTGCAAATTGCAAGAATGATTGGAAAAATGTACCAAAGTGATTGAGAAAAACTGTAAGAGACACAGGACAGTTTTGTTTGAAATAGAAGCATTGTGGTAAATTTCATCAGCTCCACCTTTCGGTCAGGTTATGGTACCAATACCAGCCGCCAGTTCTTTGCGCGGAGCCTAAAAAGGTGTCCATTTTCTCCCCGTGGTGCCGCCAACGCTGAGCTTTATACGGGTCTACACGGGTATGATGGCCGAACATAGCAGGATTATAAGGGAGGGCAGAGTCTGTATGGCCTTTGCCAAAGCACATTTTTAAAGATCAAAGTAAATCAAAGTCAATTTATTTAATGAGGGTCAGAACCTTAGCCTAGATGAAGTAGCAAAGCGAGAGGTAAACATTTTTAGTTAAACAAAACCAACTAAGAAACAAACAAAAGAAACAAGCTCCAACATGGTTCAAGTCAACCTTAAAGTAGAAGGAATGAACGGCACCTTCTACGAGGTGAGGCGCTGCTAAATTTAGAGCTGATCTCAGCAAAAGCACCTGTATACTTAATATTCACTAGCTCACAGCTGGGATTTCACACATTTGTTAGTTCAATACTCAGTTTTTAAGAATTGTAAACTTATTTAACCCCCGTGTGTTTGAATGTTGTCAATACTGTGACTGGTTCTTTCTCTTTAGGCCCAAATCAAGTCCATTGCTGGAAAGCTTCTGACAGTAGTTTATGAAAACAGGTAAGTTTAATGCTTTTTCTTTAAACATCTCAAACTTCTGGAGTGCATTGATGTATTATTAGTTTCTATTATTAACATTCCCTCCCTGGGCTACCACCTTATCGTGGTGGAAGGGTTTGCGTGTCCCAATGATCCCAGGAGCTCCGTTGTCTGGGGCTTTATGCCCCTGGTAGGGCCACCCATGGCAAACAGGTCCTAGGTGAGGGATCAGACAAAGCGTAGCCCAGACCTCCTTATGATGAAGAACAGCACTGGTCCTACGTTTCCCTTGCCCGGATGCGGGTCACCGGGGCCCCCTCCTGGAGCCAGGCCTGGTGGTGGGGCACGTTGGCAAGCGCCTGGTGGCCGGACCTCTGCCCACGGAGTCCGGCCGGGCACAGCCCGAAGAGGCAACATGGGACCCCCTTCCCGTGGGCTCACCACCTGTAGGAGGGGCCAAGGGGGTCGGGTGCATTGTGTTTTGGGTAGCGGCCGGAGGCAGGGACCTTGGCGGTCTGATCCCCGGCTGCATAAACTGGCTCTAGGGACATGGAATGTTTTTTAGGGGAGTGCTTGTGGCAGCTACAACTGCTCCAGTCTCTCTGTAAAGGGTCTACCTATGGCACTGTAGCAGACGGCAGCCACTCCTCGCGCTCTACAGCACTGTGTGTGTTTTGTTGAGAATTGTCTTTATCTTGTTATGTGTTTCACCATATGTTTCTGTCTTCTCTTAGAAGTTAGGCAAGGTAGACTCATTGGTAAATGTAATAAAGAGCAGAGACATTCCATTTGCAGGATTGTTGTTTGTTCTATTGTTATCTCAGGAGCCAGTCAGGCAGGGGGTGTCAAACACTCATTGTAAATGCGACATCAGGGGGGTTGATGATCACATTTGCATGAAGAATGAGATCTGGCTACCTGGGAAAACAATGGAAAAGAAGAACCCTACCAACACCAAGTGGGACTGGAGGAAGAGGACGGGGACATCTCAGCGGGGGATCTGGATTGGATTGCATGGACATTGTGAATTTGCATGTGTGTGACTATAAAGGACTGGGCCCAGGGATAGTTAGGTGGTCAGACTTCGTGCCCTGACAATTAACTTTGTTGTTGCTAGGGTTATGAACTGGCCCGGAGCTCTGTAATATTTGTGTCTGGAGTTGATTCTATTGTTAAATACATTTTGAAATTGGTACTTTACTTCTCGAAGTCTTCATTCAACGAACACGCGGATCGGCAGCTACATACAGGAGGTATCGCGATCCAACAGTTTTTACTCAGTTATTTCACTTCGTCAAGAAGTTACTTTTTATGCATCCCATGGATACGTCGACCGCACAGAGAAGAACCAGACCTCTCACTTACTCCAGAGAGGAGTTACTGGAACTCGTAAAAAATAAACACGGACGGAGACACCGGGTCCCAGCTGAGCTGCAGCGACGCTACCGAGGCTGCAAAGCCGGGGCTAAAGTACAGGCGCGGCGAACAGAAAACCGGCGGAGGCACAAACCATCGCTCCCCTCCGTGATTATGGGCAACGTCAGCTCTTTAACGAATAAGATAGACGAGCTGGCAGCCCTGGGAAACCAGCGGATTTACCGTGAGTGCAGCTTGTTTATTCTCACAGAGACGTGGCTAACCGCTACCATACCCGACGCTAACGTAGACCTGCGAGGATTCACCACGGTGAGAGTGGACAGGGACACAAAGGCATGCGGGAAGAGCAAAGGAGGGGGACTAATCATCTACACCAACAACCGTTGGTGTAACCCTGGCCATGTCTCTGTGAAGGCGGTTTTGTGTTGCCCAAATCTGGAACTGTTAGCCGTCAGCATGCGGCCACATTACCTGCCCAGGGAGTTCAGTCACGTGATCGCCCTGTGTGTGTACATTGCCCCCACAGCCAACGGAGCAACTGCGTGTGAGAAGATCCACAGCGTCGCTGCACGGCTGCAGACCAAGCACCCTGAGGCCCTCCTGATCATCTCTGGAGACTTCAATCATGTGACCCTGGACTCCACACTGGCTGCTCTCCACCAGGTTATTGACTGCCCCACAAGAAACAACAGGACGATCGACCTACTGTACACCAACGTCAAGGAGGCATACAGAGTCATCGCTCTCCCCCCACTGGGCAAGTCGGACCACAACCTGCCGTACGTGCAGCCCCAGTACACCCCACTGGTCCAAAGGCAGGCAGCCTCCACAGGCTCCATCAGGAGATGGACTCCTGCAGCAGAGGAGGCTCTGAAGGACTGCTTCAACATCACGGACTGGGATGTACTGCTGGGGGAACATGAAGAGGACATAGATGGGATGACCGACAGACTACCTCAATTTCTGTGTAGATGTGGTTGTCCCCACCAAGACTGTACAGTGTTATCCTAACAATAAGCCATGGGTAACACAGGAAGTCAAGGATGTCCTCAATAAGAAGAAAAAGGCCTTCAGAAATAAAGACAGGGAGGAGATGAAAGAAGCGCAGAGGGAGGTGAAACGCTGCCTGAAGGAGGCAAAGAACACCTACAGGAAGAAGGTGGAGAAGAAGCTGGCTGATAACAACATGCGGGACGTCTGGGAAGGTGTCAGGACCATCACTGGTCACAAAGCCAAGACCAGCACGGAAGGGGGAGGAGTGGAGAGGGCAAACGACCTGAACCAATTCTTCAACAGGTTCAGTCAGCCCACTCCACTCCAGTCCTCTGCCCCCCACCTCACCAGCCCAGCTCCCCTCCACCCCTCCCCCCACTCCCCAGCAGCCGAGCCCCCTCTACCCTCCCTCCCTCCAACCCGCCACAACTTCCCCCAACCCCGCCTCCCCTCCTCCCTCCTCCACCTCCCCTTCCTCTACTGACCTCCCTCCTCCCACCCTTCACCACCCCCATCCCCCTGCTCTCACCATCCCCACATCCTCCCTGCTTCACGGCTGACCAGGTGAGGGGAGAACTGAGGAAGCTCCGGCCCCGAAAAGCAGCTGGACCGGATAGAGTCTGCCCCCGGCTCCTCAAGACCTGCGCTGCTGAACTCGGGGAGCCGCTACAACGGGTCTTCAACCTCAGCCTAGAGCTGGGGAAAGTGCCCACCTTATGGAAGACGTCCTGCATCATTCCTGTCCCCAAGAAGAACAGACCGAGTGAGCTGAACGACTTCCGGCCGGTGGCACTCACCTCACATCTGATGAAGACTCTGGAGCGGCTCTTCCTCAACCTCCTCAGGCCCCAGGTGCAGCACGCTGAGGACTCCTTACAGTTCGCCTACCGGGACAAGGTCGGTGTAGAGGATGCCATCATCTACCTGCTGCACCGAGTCCACTCGCATCTGGACAAGGGGAGTGGCACAGCGAGAATCCTCTTTTTGGATTTCTCGAGTGCCTTCAACACGATCCAGCCCCTTGTCCTACAGGACAAGCTTCTACAGATGCGAGTGGACCCCTGCCTGGTTGCTTGGATCTCCAGCTACCTCACCGACAGGCCGCAGTTCGTCAGGATGAAGGACATCACGTCTGACACTGTGGTCAGCAGCATCGGTGCTCCACAGGGGACTGTGCTGTCCCCCATCCTCTTCACTCTGTACACCTCGGACTTCTGTGACAACTCTGAAATGTGTCACATTCAGAAGTTCACTGATGACACAGCCATCGTTGGCTGTATCAGAGACGACGAAGAGGAGGAGTACCGGTGCCTGGTGAGGGACTGGTGCCCTCACCTGGTGCCACAACAACGGCCTGCAGCTCAACACCTCCAAAACTAAAGAACTGGTCATTGACTTTGGGAGGGACCGACTGAGACCTAGACCAGTTCAGATAGGAACGGAGGAGGTGGAGGGCGTGCAGACCTACAAATATCTTGGGCTGTGGCTGGACAACAGGCTGGACTGGACAAGCAACTCGAGGCAGCTGTACAAAAAGACCCAGAGCAGGATGTACTTCCTGAGGAGACTCAGATCCTTCAACATCTGCAGGAAACTCCTCTGGATGTTCTACCAGTCTGTGGCTGCCAGCGTCCTGTCCTACGCTGTGGTGTGCTGGGGGGGGGGGGGGGGGGGGGGGGAGTGTGACAAAAGCAGACCTCTCCAGGCTGGAGAAGCTGATCAGGCGGGCCAGCTCGGTGGTTGGGATGAAGCTGAAACCTCTGGTGACAGTGGCAGAGAGGAGAACTATAGACAAGCTGCGGAGCATCATGGACAATGTCCGCCACCCTCTGCACACTGTCATTCATAGCCAGAGAAGCCTGATCAGCCAGAGGCTGCGCCTCCCCAAGTACAGAACAAACAGACTGGGGAACTCATTCATCCCCTGAGCCATCAGGCTGTTCAACTCCTCACAGGGGGGGGAGGAGGGCCAACAGGAGAACTGGAACAACACTGCAATAACATAATACTGGGACATCCATTCATTCAGTTCATTTATTTACATTTCTATAGTTTTATATTATATTCTATTTTTAATTTATTCTATTTTATTTCTTATTTTATTCTATTTTTATTATTTTTAATTTTTTTTAAACAGTGCTGTACGTGTCTTTGGGGAGATGCTAATTTCCCTAATGGACACCACGTAAAGGGATCAATAAAGTACTCTGATTCTGACCTCTCTGGTGGGAAAGGAGCCTGAGTTGGTGCGCGAGGTTGAGAAGTTCCGACTAGATATAGTTGGCCTCACTTCGACGCACAGCAAGGGCTCTGGAACCAGTCTTCTCGAGAGGGGTTGGACTCTCTACCACTCTGGAGATGCCGATGGTGAGAGGCGACGGGCAGGGGTGGCAATTCTCGTTGCTCCTCAGCTCAGTGCCTGTATATTGGAGTTTACCCCGGTGGATGAGAGGGTAGCCTCCCTTCGCCTTTGGGTGGGGGGACGGATCCTGACTGTTGTTTGTGCCTATGGTCCAAACAGCAGTTTAGCGTATCCACCCTTTTTGGAGTCCTTAGAGGGAGTGCTGGAGAGTGCTCCTTCTGGGGGCTCCCTCGTCCTCCTGGGTGACTTCAATGCTCACGTTGGCAATGACAGTGTGACCTGGAGAGGGGTGATTGGGAAGAACGGCCCCCCTGATCTGAACCCGAGTGGTGTTTTGTTACTGGATTTCCATGCTCGTCTCAGATTGTCCATAACAAACACCTTGTTCAGACATAAAGGCGTCCACATGTGCACTTGGCACCAGGACGCCTTAGGCCGCAGATCGATGATCGACTTTGTGGTTGTGTCATCGGATTTGCAAGGTGGTTGGTGCCTGTCGTGGCGGCAATACGCGAACCCGCTGGTGGACACCAGCGGTGAGGGATGCCGTCAAGCTGAAGGAGTCGTATCGGGCCTTACTGGCATGTGGGACTCCTGAGGCAGCAGATGGGTGCCAAGCGGAGTGCAGCTACGGCCGTTGCCGAGGCAAAGACCCGGGCGTGGGAAGAGTTCGGTGAGGCCATGGAGAACGACTTTCGGATGGCCTCGAAAAGGTTCTGGACCACCATCCGGCATCTGAGGAAGGGGAAGCAGTGCACTGTCAACACTGTATAGTGGTGATGGTGTGCTGCTGACCTCAACTCGGGATGTTGTGGATTGGTGGAAGGAATACTTCGAGGACCTCCTCAATCCCACCAACACGCCTTCCAGTGAGGAAGTAGGGCCTGGGGACCTGGAGATGGGCTCTCATATCTCCGGGGCTGAAGTTGCCGAGGTAGTCAAAAAACTCCTCGGTGGCAAGGCCCCAGGGGTGGATGAGATCCGCCCGGAGTTCCTTAAGGCTCTGGATGTTGTAGGGCTGTCATGGTTGACTCGACTCTGCAACATCGCGTGGACATCGGGGGCAGTGCCGCTGGATTGGCAGACCGGGGTGGTAGTCCCTCTTTTTAAGAAGGGGGACCGGAGGGTGTGTTCCAACTATAGGGGGATCATCCTCAGCCTCCCTGGTAAGGTCTATTCAGGGGTACTGGAGAGGAGGGTCCGCCGGACAGTCGAACCTCGGATTCAGGAGGAGCAATGTGGTTTTCGTTCTGGGCGTGGAACAGTGGACCAGCTCTACACCCTCAGGAGGGTCTTCGAGGGTGCATGGGAGTTTGCCCAACCAGTCCACATGTGTTTTGTGGACTTGGAGAAGGCATTTGACCGTGTCCCTCGGGGGGTCCTCCAAGAGTATTTCTAGGTGCAGTCATGGTGTTGAGGGGATCCGGTTTGGTGACCTCAGGATCGCGTCTCTGCTTTTTGCGGATGATGTGGTCCTGTTGGCGTCATTGGCCCGTGACCTCCAACTATCACTGGATCGGTTCGCCGCCGCATGTGAAGCGGCTGGGATGAAAATCAGCACCTCCAAATCCAAGGCCATGGTTCTCAACCGGAAAAAGGTGGAGTGCTTTCTCCGGGTCAAGGAGGAGATCCTGCCCCAAGTGGAGGAGTTCCTCGGGATCTTGTTCACGAGTGAGGGAAGAATGGAGCGGGAGATTGACAGGCGGATCGGTGCGGCGTCCGCAGTAATGCGGACTCTGCACCGGTCCGTAGTGGTGAAGAGAGAGCTGAGCCGAAAGGCGAAGCTCTCAATTTACCGGTCGATCTTCGTTCCTACCCTCACCTATGGTCATGAGCTTTGGGTAATGATCGAAAGAACAAGATCACGGGTACAAGCGGCTGAAATGAGCTTCCTCCGTAGGGTGGCTGGGCTCTCCCTTAGAGATAGGGTGAGAAGCTCTGCCATCCGGGAGGAGCTCGGAGTAGAGTCGCTGCTCCTCCGCGTTGAGAGGAGCCAGATGAGGTGGCTTGGGCATCTAGTTAGGATGCCCCCTGGACGCCTCCCTGGTGAGGTGTTCAGGGCATGTCCCTCCGGTAGGAGACCCCCGGGAAGACCCAGGACACGTTGGAGAGACTATGTCTCTCGACTGGCCTGGGAACGCCTGGGGATCCCTCCGGATGAGCTAGAAGAAGTAGTTGGGGAGAGGGAAGTCTGGGCTTCTCTCCTTAGGCTGCTGCCCCCGCGACCCGACCCCGGATAAGCGGTAGAGAATGGATGGATGGATGGATATTAACATATATATCTATAGTCCACAGGAGGAAGTTGTGGTGTGTTGTGACTGTGCGGCTGCTGCCTCCTCCAAATTTCTTCTGTAACGTGGCTGTTGGAAGAGAGAGAAATGGGGTACTTCTTGTCAAAGTGACAGGTTGACCTTTCCCTGAACCCGCCCACATCTGTTCCCCCCCCCCCCCCCACCTCCCTTTCCCGCCTGTCCCGCCTTTCTCCCTTGCCCGCCTGTTTTTAATAAGGGCAACAGTTACAAAACAGTTTTGCCATAGTCCTGGCATAGCCATCTGTGGACAACATGAGTAGTTCTACATCCGTGATTGGTGAGACGGCTGTGACCGTTATAAGAGAATTGTGTGGAAAAGTAGTTGAAAAATCCACGGTGTTTGTACAGCGTTCTCAGGCGTCACCTTCTGAGCCTTTGCAGCAAGAATGGTCTTTGGAGCCTTATAGTCAAACAGGGAGTTTTGGGTATGTGTTCCGTTACAAGACGGGGGAGCTGATTCTCTATCAGCGGGAAGAATCTTCCAGTGAGGGGCCTATGTTGTCGGCTACGATGTCTTCCAATGACTGGGGTGTGTTGAAACTGATCAAACCGAGAATGGTGTGTGTGACTGAAGAAGGCTGTGAAGAAAGAAACAACACAGAACAGAAACCTTCCACAGAACAAACATTTTGTGAAACATTTGTGGAAACTAGAGAAGAGAAAACTATTGGAGAAAGTTAGACTGTTAGAACCCTAACACTGTGGTTCAGAAGAAAAGAGAAAAGAGTTGGTGGCCTCAAGTAAGAAATTTAGGGGCCTACGTTGTCTTCCGGTGTCCGAGGTGTGTAACTGAAGAAGCTTAAATCCCCTGGAGACCTGGAGGCCCTCCTGGAGAAAAACATTCTTAACATGAGTTATATCGCCTGAACCTGTTGTTTGGTAGAGTTCCCGTGTAGGGAGGTATCCCCATGGGAGTTACATCACCACCAGTTGGTCCACCGGGGCAATCGTCAATATCAGACTTTTCGGCGCCAATCAACTTTTTTTTTTTTTCCTTCTCGCCAAGCATTGTAAAGCGAATATATACATGATCATCTCACAGTCATTAGCTCAGTCCTCCAGAACTTCATCGGAAGCTTCACCGTCTGCGAGCGCGTGTAACAAACAAAGATGGCTGCAAAGATGACTACCGGTAAGCCTCAAATTCTTCCCAAACTTTTTCTCTGTAGTTTTCTAAATAGTTTTAGAAAACTATTAATGAATGAACTATTAATGATTAACTACTATTTACGAATAACTGTGTTTTAGAAGTTACAGTAGAGGTTCACCATATGCCAATTTATCCTGGTAAGCAATCCATGATCTTTTTAACCTGAAAGTTGTTCTATTTTTATTCTAGATTTTTAAGTGTAATTTTCTGTATCTTTAAAGTCAGCGCCGATGAGTTTGAAGGAATAACCCTCACGCAAACAGACATTGGTATAGTTTATTTTAAATGATTAACTCAGTTTTTTTTGTTTTGTTTTTTATGAACAGCTCAGTTGTTCATAGATTGCTGAAATATAACTTTTTATGATACATTTTTCAGATCTGTTAGCCAGGGCTGAATGATTGGTATCCGAAGACAACCAAGAAACTGAAAAAGCAGTAAAAGCATTGCTGTGTTCTGAAACCCCACTCCCCGTGCAGGGGACAAATTGCTGTGTAACTGAAATTGGTGAAATTGAGATTGAGAGGGAAACCTCGGCACTTCAACATGGGACTGACTCAAGTAAGCAGACGAACAAACTCTCCAGAAGACGTGTGAGACAGCCAGGAGGACCGAAGTCGACTGTACAAGGTAATATATTTATCTGTGATTAGAAGTATATACAAAATATGTGCCGTTTTGATGATTTGTATTTTAACGATTTTCCCCTCTGTCTAAACAGAACCATCAAAACAGAACCTTCAAACGTGCGCCTCTCTGAGCACTGTGACTCCCACGGCCTTTCCACCCTCCCGTGAACCTTCTGCCCCTGCGAGGAGACGTAGAATACGGCAAGCGTGTACCACTCTGACCCCTGTACTTACAGCGGCGCCCACGGCAGCTCCACTCTCCCTTTCACCAGATCCTTTCGAACCTGCGAGGCCGATAAGGAGACGTAGGAACCAGAGACACAAGTCTAACATTGTCAGGAGATTGTTTGATGGTATATTTTATACTATATCTTCTTGACTAATAATAATAATAATATATAAAAAAAATAATAACTCATCTCTCATCTAATTACAGATTCAGGGTTGAGATTAAACGAGAGCGTTCCTGAACCGTCCTTCGACAGGGTGGAGGGGGATACGGGGGGCAACGATCATCCCCAACAACAGCACAAGCACCACGAGAGCGTTCGTCAACCGTCCTTCGACAGGGTGGAGGGGGATACAGGCTGCTACATTCATTCCCAACACCCCCAAGACAAGGTAGTGCTGGAGATTTTCAATAATGTCATACGGTATATTGTTTCCTCCAATTGTAACCAAAGGTGTACTAAAACAGTGTTGAAAAAGCTGTAATTTTTTTTTCCCTTTTTCTGTCTTTTGTTTAAAGATATGGATGAGGATTTCAATGTTGAATATTTTAATCAAGTACCGAATGCTTTACAAATAGCTGTTGATCAATTAAGTGAAATTCCAATCTCCATTCCAATAAATTTACAATTTACAGAAGCGATAATTGATGCTCCCGAAAGCCCTAACGCAGCAGAGCAAAATGAAAACGTCCTAGAACTTGACACCTTACAACTCATAAATGATGCCCTCGAAAACCTTAATGCAGTTAATGCAGTAGAGTTTGAAAATCATTCTCCTTCATCAGCTCTCCACACGCAAAGTGATCATGTCTTACACGCGGTAACAATCAGATCAGAGATGGATTCAGCAGAGACACAATCGGCTCTTCCTAACCCCCCTCCTGAACAGGATGAGAGGCCAGGAGAAGGGGGGTCAGAGAGCAGACCCTCACCCCTTACACACATGGCCCCTCCTAAACTTTCTCCTCAGCAAGGGGGAGGAGGGCTAGGAGAAAATCCATCCGATCTCTCTCCTGAGCGGGGTGAGAGGTTTTTTAATGATTTTAACACATGGAGAACAAGACGCTCCTTTAACATTCCCACTCGGGGAAATGTGCCTGACATTGCAGCATTCTATCGAGATGTAACAGGGGTTATCAGCGAATTGGTGGATGTTGCCAGACGACATAGTAGTCGCAATGATTTAATACAGTTGGAGGTGGTGGGTGAAAACGTACACAATCATGTTACAGTTGCTGTGGTTGAACAAGGTGAAAATATTCTACCGGCTTTTAATGGAATGCTAGATCGGATTGTGCAGTCAAACGGTATCATTTCATCGGATGAGAATATAGAATTCATCATTCACGTGGTGCAGAACCCAGGAGGAGGTGCCAAACGTAAGATGGAGAAAACTCTAGACTGTGAAATCATTGACAAAAAAAGACGTCACTTATTTATCGTAGACAACAGAGACAACCAGCTTTGCTTCGCCATCAGTCTAGCTCACGTTATCTACCCGAAACTTACTGAAAACGAATGCCTTGATATTGCGAGGAAGTTGCAGCATCAGGCTGGTTTAAATGATGAGACCCCCGTCACTTTCAGTGACATTGGTAAATTTGAAAATATTCTGGGGCGTAAAATTGTTGTGTTTTACAGAACATGCCACAGTAAACCCCTCTCACATTATGAGACAAAATTCTCTGATCGTTCCAATCAGTTGTTTCTCTTTTTACTACAAAATCACTATTATGGGATAAAAAATCTCAAAGCCTTCCTGGGGTCGTCAGTCTGTAATTATTGTTACAAGACTTTTAAGCACCCCTATACCCACTTTTGTAAAGGTTACTGCGCAGTGTGCAACGATCCTGCCTGCCCCACAGAAGGGTTCAACACAGTGGTTTGCTCTGACTGTAACAGAACGTGTCGCTCACCCTCTTGTTTCACCAGACACAAATTGGTCGGTTCAAGCAGAAAGTCCAGCCTCTGCGACCGAATCAAAAAATGCGCACGATGCGAACTATACTACAGTGTCAATTTGTCGTTAGACGATGCAAAGCATCGCTGTGCGGTGAAAAAATGTAAAATCTGTGGTGAAAAACTGCAGAGCGACTCTAAAGTCGATCATAGTTGTTACATTCCTACCCTCCAACCAGACATCTCACATCCTGATTTGGTTTTTTATGATTTTGAAACATTTGTGGGTCAAAATGGAGAGCATGTTCCTTTTTTAGTGCATACAAAAACATCCAAAGGTGAAGAGAAGGCGTTTTATGGTCTTGACTGTGCTAAAATGTTTATTTTGCATTTCAGGAAGCCACGATACAAACAGAACATCTTTATAGCCCATAATGCCAAGGGGTTTGACAGTTATCTGGTGTTAAAAGGTATGTTGGAACTGGATGTGACGCCACAACAGATTCTGATGAACGGGAGTAAAATCCTCAGTTTTGAGGAATCCCATTATGGTCTCAAATTCATAGATTCCCTGTCATTTCTCCCCATGCGTCTCAGCGCTATGCCCAAAGCCTTAGGATTCACTGACAAGACCAAGGGGTATTTCCCACACAAATTTAGCTCAGAAATTCACCTCAATTACGTGGGGCCCTATCCTGTTCCGTCCGACTACGGCGTAGATCGCATGACGGTGCGCGAACGGGAAGAATTTGACCCGTGGTACAACGAGGTCAGCCGAGGTACCTTTGACTTCAAAAAGGAGGCCTCGCTGTACTGCAAAAATGATGTTGACATTCTCACCCAGGGCAGTCTTAAATTTAGAGATCAGTTCCTAGGTGAGACGGGGGTAGACCCTTTTGGTTCTATCGCCATAGCCGGAGCCTGTATGAAGGTGTTTCGCACCAATTATCTGACTCCTAACACTCTGGCTATCCCCTGCCCTCACAACTATTTGAATCAGAGCAAAAGATTCTCTAGCGCATCGGTTCAATGGTTAGAATGGTTGATGCACAAAGAAAAAATCTTTATACAGCATGCTCTAAACATGGGTGAAAAACAGATTGGTGCATTTTTCGTAGACGGATATGCTGAGATTGACGGTGTAAAACATGTCTGGGAATTTCATGGATGTTTTTACCACGGCTGTCCCAGTTGCTTTGATCCCACAGTACAGTGCGATATGAGAGGCGTCACCTTTGGTGAACTGCACTACAAAAGTGAGAAGAGGGTGAGTGAGCTACAGACCACACATGGGGTTCGTGTTGTAGTCATGAGAGAACACACGTGGAACCAGATGAAAACAACATGCACGGAGGTTAAAGAATTTCTCCGTTGCTTTAACGCTCCTGAGCCTCTCAACCCCCGAAAAGCACTTTTCGGAGGTAGAACGAGCGCTTTAAAACTGCGACACACGGCAGCGCCCGATGAAACCATCCACTATGTTGATGTCACCTCACTGTACCCGTTTGTCAACAGTACTTGCTCTTACCCCTTTGGTCACCCCGTGATCATCTACAAAGATTTCGAGGACCCACGCAGCTACTACGGCTTCATCAGAGCCACTGTGTATCCTCCTCGAGGTCTTTTATTCCCCGTGTTACCGCACAAAAGTGAGGGAGGTAAATTACTCTTTACACTGTGTCGCACCTGTGCCGAAACTAACAATGAGGGTGGCCCCTGCGAACACGACGATGAGGGCAGAGCTCTGACGGGGGTCTGGGTCACCGTTGAATTCATCAAAGCTCTGGAGGTGGGGTACAGGGTGGGTAAAATTACAGAAGTCTGGCACTTTGACAAGAGCAGCGACACTGTGTTTACCGACTACATACACACCTTTTTGAAAGGAAAGCAGGAAGCCTCGGGTTACCCCGCTGAGGCGACGGACCGAGAGAGCAGGGAAAAATACATCAGGGACTATCAGGAGCATCAGGGCATTCTTTTAGATGCTGGCAAAATCGAGACCAATCCTGTGAAAAGACAGGTTGCTAAATTGTGTCTCAACAGTTTGTGGGGAAAGTTTGCACAGAGAGATAATTTGTTTAAAACCACCATTGTCTCAGATCCTAAAGAATTCTTTAGTTACATGTTTTCAGGTAAATACAAAGTCGAATACTTTTCCGTTCTCCACAGCAACAGAGCTCTCATCAGGTGGAAATACACCGACAGGTACGTTCAACCCCCAGGTAAACAGAGTAATGTTTTTATTGCAGCATTCACCACAGCACACGCACGACTGAAGCTGTACAGTTATCTGGAAAAACTACAAGACAGTGTTTTACATCGACACAGATAGTTTAATCTATCTGGTCAAAGAGGGTGAGAAACCTCTAGAGCTGGGTAACTATTTAGGTGACCTGACGGATGAACTGGATGGTGACAGCATTCAAGAGTTTGCAGCGGCGGGTCCCAAGAGTTACGCGTACCAAACGCGAAATAAAAAGAAAGTCGTCATGCGTGTGAAAGGTATCACTCAGACCCGGGAATGTTGTGAGCGTGTGAGCTTTGACAGTGTCAGAGAGCTGGTGGAGGGTTACCTGAGTAATAAACAAGAGGGAAACACGATCGAGATCCGTCAACACAGCATCAGACGTGATAAAAAGGGTTTTGCATTGAGAAATGTGTCATTTGATAAAAAATTTAGGGTGGTGTATGACAAAAGACGACTCTTTGCTGACGGAACAACTCTGCCTTTCGGGTATTAGAAATGCAGGAAATTGAATTTGATCCTAGGTTTATCTTTCCTTTTTCTTGTTTAATCGTGGGTCCGAGCGGGTGTGGAAAGACCTATTTTGTAAAAAATGTATTGGAAAACTGTGACCGTGTAATAAATGTTGTACCTGACAATATCGTGTGGATTTATACCTCTTTTCAACCTATGTACACTGAACTGCAAAAGATGATTAAAAACATTAAATTTGTCAAAGGTCTGCCTGATTCTTTTGAAGATGAAACACTGTTTCCTCCTGATCAAAAGCATTTGATTATTTTGGACGATGTTATTTTTCAAGCCTCTGACCATCCTGAAGTGGTAAAGATTTTTACACAGTATCGCCACCACAGAAACATGAGTGTTATGATGTTGACTCAAAACGTGTTTCACCAGGGTAAACACAGTCGCACCATCAGTTTGAACAGCAATTATTTGGTCATGTTTAAAAACCCACGGGATAAACTACAAATGAATATATTGGCTCATCAGATTTTTCCATCACAAAAGACATTTTTCTTGGAGAGTTTTGAAGACGCCACAAAAGACCCTCACGGGTATTTAATAGTGGATCTCACCCCCGTCTGCCCAGATCCGTACAGACTGAGGACGGGTGTGCTTCCTCACCAGCAAGCGGCCGTTTACATCCCCAGAGCGTCGACGTAGATCATCATGTCAGCGCGTATAAAAAGAAACGCACCCCTGTTGAAGGCCCTGTACCGTGCCACACCCAAGAAACGTAGAGACATTCTTATTCACAGCTCCCCGGATTTTATCCAGACACTGTGTGAGATTTCTTTAAATCTTCTAAAAGGAAACGTCCCCCTGACTCCTTCTCAATTTAAAAAACTGAAGAGACAGAAAAAAATTATCAAACTGTTGGCTGATAAAAGAACCAGTTTAAAGAGGAAGCAACAGGTTCTAAAGAAGCAGACGGGCGGATTTCTTTTACCTCTCCTCTCAGCGGTGGTACCTTTGATCGGGAACCTCGTCGGAGGATTGATACGAAAATGACTTTGAAAAAGGCCCAAAAAATGTTTCTCGTCACCCCTCATCAACTCAACCGCCTGACGCGACCCTCCCAGTCCATCAGAGATGTCGCGGAGGACGATTTGGATGCTAGGATGAGAGCCATCTTAAACGAGCAGGGGCTGAGCTCTCATGAAAAAATTAAAAAATATAACGCGTTACTGCAAAGATATCTGACCTTTGTGAAGCAGGATCAGACAGAGAATCTGACAGAGAATCTGACAAAGACGGAGGCAGAGGCAGATTCTGGGACGGACGTACGGACGTCCGATAGCATCATCGACGACGTGTTGCAGAGCCTCCCACCGCGAGATCGCAAGAACGCCGAATACGTCTTAAAGAAATTATCCGACCGTCACGATGTTTGGAATACAAAAGGGGAATTTGTGTACCGGGGCAACGTTGTAAAAGGGTCTCACATGATCGATCTATTCAAACGACTCTTGTTTCCTTTTAAAAAGAAAAAATCAGAGGGTTCTGAACCTCCCGGATGGACACATTTTTTAAATACTCTCTCAGAATTAAACATCCCTTTGTCTTCTATAAGTAACCCACAAGCGCGTAATCAATACCGACTCCTCAAGATGGATGCGATCGGATCTCAAGACTCTGAAACACCTGCGGATCTACCGTCAAAAACTAGAAGACGAACAAATGACCCCCCGCGTTGGATTAACATTTCATCGTGAATAAATGTAATACACAAAGTTTTGTCTTTTACCAATAAAGCGTTTATTAAACATTTTTTCGAGCGTACAGTCATTCATTCAAAAACTTTAAAACTTTAAAAATCTTTAAAACATTGCAAAAAACAACACCCCTGCTTGGAGGGACCATTGATTTTATTTCTTATACAGCGCTGATATTTCCTCACATAGTCGTACACCATGAAGTCATCCTTTATTACATCATCATTGTACAAAGACAGTACTTGATCAAAAGATAGCCCGCACGCGCGGTGACAGAGGTAATAGATGCAATGTTGTCCGCAGACCGTCGACATGTGGTGCTGCAACTGAACGTCGTGGTACTCAATGTTTTTAGAACGTTTTTCCAGAAACTGTAAGATGCTCGGAGGGTAGTGATCAAAGTCCGGCGGAAATCCATAAGAATCAAAAAAGGTGGCTATGCCACCATTTTCCAGCGTCAAAGCTAACCAGTGCTCCCCCGGCATGTGAGCCGGATGTGTGTTGACGATAAAGTAGGCCGGGGTTCTAAAAGAGGGATTCAGCATGGGCAGTTGATCGGACGCCCACACCCCGCAAAACACATCTCCCAGCAGGCTATGCAGAAGGTTCTCTAGTTGAACGTTGTCCATCTTTTAATAATAGTCCACCAGCACCTGCCTCTTGGCGTTGATCTCCAGAATAGAATCGTAACAGGCGTAGACGATAAGGGTCGCGGTGTGCGGCAGGGGTGTTCTAAATCTCAACTCCAGCCTGAGGTTTCCGTTTGAGACGGTAGACAGTGCGTCGTTGTCATCGCTCGGATTGAGATTAAACACAAACAGAGAGTAGCCGTCATTAAAGTCATCACGGCTGATACTCAGGGGTAAATCTTTGAGATGTCTCCCGGTAGCCAGGAACATGTTGTAGAATTCTCTGACGGACACCCCGTTGTTAAAATCGGGTTGGAAAGCTTTAGCCGGAACTTGCCGGCCGTCCTGACAGAGAGTCAGGTATTCGATGTCATAGTGTCTGAAATTAAAAGGCGACAGGTCTCGTCTTCCTGTGAAAGCCTCGTGGTGTACCATACCCAGAACCACGTACTTTGGTATGCTACCCAGAAACAGATTCTCCTGGTTGCAAACCCTAGAGTTTGCCGGAATAGAGTAAGTTTTCACATTAACGCGTGAAAGGGGGTAGAGAGCGTTGCCCTTCATTAAGGCGGCGGCGTGACCTAACCTGACTGCAGGGGACACGGCTACTTTTTTAACAAATAGGGAAGCCCCCAGTACTTTTAGGCTAAAAGCAGAGTCACGCGCCCCCATGAGGCAGAAAGCATCGTTGGCTCGCATCAGTTTAATTCTCAAATCGACAGAGTTGAGCAATAGTCTCTCGCAGAAAAAGATGTCCCCGTGGAGAGGACCGAGCAGGTGTACTTCTCTGGAACGGGCTGTGGACGCGGCTCTCCTCGTTAACCCTTTATTTGGACCGTTCACGAGCACGATAGAGTCCACTGACCCGGCGGTATCTTTGTAAAAAAGACCCCCGGTAAACTGACTGGAGAGCGTGTCCGGTGAAAAGTTGAGCAGGGTCTCAATCATGCAGCGATAGGGGTGGGTAGCGCTCGACTGAGAGATGAGTCGATCCCCCAGGGTCACGTCGCATTGACTGAAAATTGTATTTAGAGGATAATTGATAAGACCCACCGCTGCGTCATTAGCTAGGTTCGATCCGTTAGCGTTGGTGATTTTTACACGGAGATGCAACAGAGTGTCGTTCAGATCCAGATACCGGTCCCCGTCTCCAGGGATGAAAAACTCAATGGGTCCCCCGTCGGTGATGGCTGACAGGGGAGAAATTTCCGTGTAGGTTTTTTCATCGATAGACAGCTGCGTCATAGGTGCTGAAAATAAATCCAATTCGGCCAGAGTACACTCTGGAGATTTCTGATGTACTAGAGCCATTTTCTTTTTTCTCAAAGAAAAGATATTCTTAAAAAATATCAGAGCTCCGGACGGACTTCTTCACACGACGGCCTTTTGCAACTGATTTCTTCCTTTTACCGAACGGCTGTTTATTAAAGCTCGAGGGGATGCGTTCTCCGGGGGGTCGTCTTCTCTTCCTACGCGACAACACCATAATGCCCCCGGATCCTTCTTGCTTCATCTCTTGATCATCTTCTTGATCACCGGCGAACCGTTCCATCACGTGTTTGACGGCGTTGGAGGCGATGTTACTCGCAGCGGCTTTAAGATGAGGTTTAGCTATTTCGAAACCTTTCTTGGCCAAAGGGCTGACGAAACGAAATAATTTAGAAAACAAAGATCCTATCCCCCGACCGTACATGACCGGTGCACCGTAAAACCCCGGCAAATTCCCCCCTACTTGACTCTCATAATATTGTACAAATCGGTGAGGATCTTCTCTCAAACCTACCCGAGCCATTTTCTTTTTCTCTATTTTTCTCTTAGCCTTGAACACTTTGTGTGTGGATAGCTGATCAGCCTCCTGAAAATGAATGATGAGGACGCGGGCGATTGGAATATATATAACCCTGGGGTTCAAATTCTAGGTCTAAAGTGGAGAGTCGCGATAGTCTTGCCGTATGAAAATTTTACCGGTTTGTTTTGATCCGTTTTTATCTCCACCTGAATGTTTTCAATGTGGTTTTTGGACACCGGTAAATAGTAAGCAGGATTGAAATACTGTGTGACGATTTCACCGGACGTTCCTTTTACATCAATCGTTCTCAAAAGTGGCGCATAAACGTCGCCGACCATCTGCGGTGCAACTACGTCGCTGTAACAATACATGTGATAAAACCCAGCTCGTAAATCGCAGGGATAGTACGCATACCTTTGGTCAAACGTAAACCATTCCCCTGATTTCATACCCATCAAATATGCCAGGGGTCCTTCGAAGAGTACGTGGGTTTTACCTCCCGATTGGAAATCAAATCTTTTCAGAAGACTGTCATAGACGAGGTAAATATCAGACTTTATTCTTCTAAATTGTCCGTCCATCTCGAATCTAAAGGCTGAGATGCCGTTGAAATATGATTCTCTCATCTCTTGACGATGCACCTCGCTCTCCGTGGCCGGTTCTTGAGGTTTTCCCTCCAGTAAAAGTAGGCATCCTCCTGATAAAGGTGATAAAAGGTGTGCGGGTATGAAATCTGCGTTAAAGCTACTTCCCAGCTTCCCTCTAAATCGATATGTTGAGGCAAATCCACGCGGTAACTGGAACTCGTGTTTTCTTTAAAAACATCGACGCTGGCGTTGGAGGGTAGGGTAATAAAAAAACCCTCGTCCTTCGGACCGTACATGATGAAATGATATCCGTTGCGATCGCGAGTTGATTTTTATACGTTCTTTAAATCTGCGGCTTTGATCCAGCTGTTGAATTTCTCCGGCCAGTTTTTCCAACTTACAAAGACTTGCTTTTCACCCCTGACGACGCGATGCTTCAGAATCTTTTCTACGTGGAAAAGTCTGTCTTCCCCCATCGTTACCTTTTGTAGCTCTGGCTCATAAAATGACCCTTGGATGGGTTCTCCATCGTAATCTTTTAACTTGTACACTGGAGGGTCGCGAGGGATGCGTTCAGATACCGTAAACACCTCGTTCGTAAAACTCTGTTCATATTTTTTATCAAACACTCCTCTCAGTTTTGAAATTCTAACTAGGTCCCCCTTCTTGAAATTCATCTTGGTTTCAACCTTCCGTCGGTTTTCAGATTTACCGTACAAGTTTTGAAACACTTTAAAAGTGTTCTCCGAGGTTACCTCAGCGGGTTTCATCTTGATACTGCTGTGATAACTGTGATTATAGCTTTTCACCAAGTCTTGTAAGACGTCGGTGTATCGCAGAGTGTTGTTTGCTGTAAAATATCTCCACATTCTACCTTTTAATGTACGATTAAATCTTTCAATCACAGAGGCCTTAAGGTGGCTGGCGGTGGAAAAATGAACGATATTGTGTTTTCTCATCAAAGCTTCAAAACTCTTGTTAAAAAATTCTTTCCCCGCATCAGTTTGTATTTTTTCAGGCGTCTGACTTGACTCAAAAATGGATTCAAACGCCTTTACCACCTCAGCCGCTGATTTTCTCTTCAGAGCCCTGACGTAAGCTTTTTTGGAAAATATGTCTATGACCGTTAATAAATAATTATATCCGTCATTATGCTCCGACAGGGCTTGCATATCGCACAGGTCCGCTTGAAATTGGTTTAAAGGGCGGGGGGCGAAAACCCTGTTTCTTGGAAAATGTATCCTGGCCGGTTTGTGTAGAGTGTAAGCGTCCTGTCCCTGTAGAAATGTTTTAACATTTTCTCGAGGAACCGTCTTTCCCATTTCTTCTTGCACCCCCTTATGGAGCCGCTCTACACCACCGAGGCTACCGGGATGCGCGGGATCATAGTACACTTTTTCCATGAAGCGTGTCTCAGACATGTTGAAAACAGAATGAGAAGGGATGCTCGTTTGAGAGGTATTTATTTTTTTATTAGGTGTTAAGAAATCTTTAGCATACACATTTTGTGAGTAACATGAGCAAATACATTTGTAACATTTGTAATGTGAAAGTACAGATAGTCAAAAACTAGTCTAAGACCAATGCGTTATCATCAATAGAGTTAAGACTTTATGATCTAGACTGAGGCAGATATCATCGTGTAATTTTCCAAGTTCTTCCAAGATGCTTACAGAATGGTTGTTTTGCACAAGTCTGCTGGTCACATCAATGAGCAAAGCATAAAAGGCTATCATATGACATGGTTTTACAACATCGTTGAACAGTTCTTTAAAAATTACTTCCGACAATCAATCCGACAATCCAGATTTGCTCATAAGCATCGTGTCATTTACCATCTCTTCCCAAAGTGCGGGTCCTGCACACGTTCTGGTTTTTTCCAGCAAGATGTTTTTGTTTGAAGCCGTTTTGTTCTCAATAGCCTGGTACAAGATGTTTATTATCTGACCCTTGATCAATTGGATCTTGACACCTTCTACATCGTTTACAACTTTTCCCCAGAAGCTCCCCATTTTATATCTGAAAATGGTGTTTTCAGATATAAGTGTTTTCAGTCCAGTACTGAGTCACCGTGTCCAGATGTTCCCGTTTAATCTCGCTGTCGGCGATACTCTCGTACATTTGTTGGATGGGAGTGTAGATTAATTCGCTGGATTTCAGCTCGAGCAAAAGGGTCTCTGCGGCGATCTTGACTTTCACGTAGTCAGCGTTGACACCGCACGCTTTCAGGAAATTTTGAATAGCAGGAATGAACTTGGGTGTGTAGAGTCTTTTCATCAACATGTAAAAGTTGTTGCGGTAGAAACCCGGTTCGATCACATCCAAACACTGGTGTTGGCGCTGGCTGGGGTGGTCGATCCGACATCCGTTGCAAACCTCACCCTTGTACAGGTCCAGGACGACGCTAAGTAGATGAAGAACGCCTTTTTTTACCAGACCAAAGAATTCAGATGCCCAGCCGTCAAGCTGGTCAGCACCGTTACATACAGCCCCGGGGAGATCCGATGCGTCGTCGGGCAAAGGCAGATCAGGGGTTGTTGAGCGTGAAAGACTCTCCACACCGCTCACAGAGATTGGAGAACCTGGACATGAAGAAGCCGGAGACGGCGCAGGATCTCTGCCTTGGAGAAGAGACTCGGACAGCTCTGGAAGTGATGCTGAGTCTCTGACGGGTGGTGTCAGTGAGGGTGAGTGAGGACTGGACACCCCAGGATCCGATGCCGAGCGTCCGAGGGGTGGGGTTGGTGGAGGGCTTAGCCAAGGAGCGAGAGACTCGTTAGAATCCGTGGGATCCAAGCGTTGGATGAGTGAGTCAAAGTCCAGCCTGCGAGGCCGAAGCCGACGTTGAGGGCATTCCGCTTGTGTCTCATCCTCATCCCACAGATAGGAATTGCTCGGATTGTCAGATCCGCTCTTGACGCTTCTGTTGGTAGACATGCTCTCCTTAGTGTTTCACTCCGGTAGTGGGTAACGTATGGTTCAGACGAACGTCTTTTATACATTTGAGATATGGGTGTGGGCTTACACGAGGGAGGACTCTTTTTTTCGTCACCACAGTGTTGTTCCAAAGACGACAATGGTGAAAAAATTTTGTGATTTTATCATCCATTTCATGCATCTTTTCGATCCATGCTGCAAGAGGTAGAGTCAACACATTGCTGAAAACCCCACAGTCTGAGTTAAAAAGATCCAAGACAAAATACTGTCTCGGTTTCCCTGACATCTCTTCCATCTGCATCTTGTAGCTAGCACGATAGAACCATCTTCCCGTACCCGAGGTTTTCGTCAACCAAATGCTCACAAATGTTTGTTCTGTGGAAGGTTTCTGTTCTGTGTTGTTTCTTTCTTCACAGCCTTCTTCAGTCACACACACCATTCTCGGTTTGATCAGTTTCAACACACCCCAGTCATTGGAAGACATCGTAGCCGACAACATAGGCCCCTCACTGGAAGATTCTTCCCGCTGATAGAGAATCAGCTCCCCCGTCTTGTAACGGAACACATACCCAAAACTCCCTGTTTGACTATAAGGCTCCAAAGACCATTCTTGCTGCAAAGGCTCAGAAGGTGACGCCTGAGAACGCTGTACAAACACCGTGGATTTTTCAACTACTTTTCCACACAATTCTCTTATAACGGTCACAGCCGTCTCACCAATCACGGATGTAGAACTACTCATGTTGTCCACAGATGGCTATGCCAGGACTATGGCAAAACTGTTTTGTAACTGTTTTGTAACTGTTGCCCTTATTAAAAACAGGCGGGCAAGGGAGAAAGGCGGGACAGGCGGGAAAGGGAGGTGGGGGGGGGGAACAGATGTGGGCGGGTTCAGGGAAAGGTCAACCTGTCACTTTGACAAGAAGTACCCCATTTCTCTCTCTGTTGGAGATGAGGTGGAGGTGAGAACTACCAGTATAACTGATGATTCAATTAACTCAGGTCTGGTAGTTGCAGTTTACCAGTTTTTATGTCCATTGTCTCACAGGTTTTCTCCAGGCTTGGTGATCAGGAATCATTTGGCTGGTGGCTGGCACAGATCAAAATGATTATAGGAGGAGAGGTAATTCAGATGTTGCTGCAGAATCAGAAGCCCTTACTCAGAAGCTGGAGTGGATTATTTTTATAAAAACACAAAAAGTAATTCAGCTTCACGACTAATTATTCATTTTCAGAGGGATGGTAATAAAAAAAAAAAAGCTTCCTTTCTTACACTTGTGAGGGTGAAGTTTTGGTCACCCGCGCTGTTCGTTCACCAGACTCAGAGTAACCACGCAAACAACAGGAGTTCCTTGCAAGGGACAGTCGAGCAGCAGTTCAAGCTTCCTCTGTCAACTCCGTTCGTCTGCTGCTCGCTCACCTCTTATTGGTGCAAACAGAATGTGTGTTCAAACAAGATCTCATATCTCATTGCCTTCTGACATCTCCACCCATCTTAATGAACTTCTCCTATCTTGACCAACAGGATACATCTGGATGCTGGGCTTGGTTGTAAGCAGCATCAGTACTTTTGAATTCTCATGTTGTTCTTCTCCTGTCAACATTCCTCAACACTCAAAATCTACATACTATAGCATTTAAAGATAATACTAATAACAATAATTCTTCTCACACACTTTTCCCAGTTATATCTGATTGAATGCATGGATGGATTCCAGGAGTTTGTCAAATCAGGGTCCGTGAGGAATAAGAATACGGACACTTTCTGCACCGTAGAAATGCTCATGCAGATCTTCTGGTTAGAAGAGCCAAGAGTCAGACTGCAGGTGAGCGCTCAGAGCGTACGCTCCACATACTGTAGGTGACACGAAGAAGTGCACAAGCAGATGTGAAAATGCTGGCTTTGACAGCTGTCAAACATATGTGATCCATGTCTTCCTCTGCCTGGCCATGTAGGAGGAGCAGTGCCACGCACTAGCAGAGACCAAGGATCAGGGCTGTCAGACCGAAGCCGACGACGGCGGTCAGCCAACTGAATATGCTGGTTCTAGCGAGCAAAGGGCCCACACAACAGGAAACGGCAGCTTGCGAGACCAGAAGTGTCTGAGCAGTGAGGCCCACAGCGGCCAGCCACCAGACTCTGGTGAGAAGAAATTAACCCATAATTCACATGTGAAAGCAATAGATTAGATGGTGATGATCATGAGGATGGTGTTTCTGAACAGGGGAACACACTGAAGAATTGTGGCAAACCGACGAAGACCAGCCGGTCTGGACTCTGAAATGTAAGTATCTGGCTTTGTTGTGAAATGAATGCGAGTCCCAGGAAGGGAGAAACTTCTGAACACTAACAGACTTTTATAATTGTGTTCTAGTGGAGCCCAAGCCTCCAAAGGCCCAAAAAAAACGCCCGTCGTCGTAACGTCGTCAACTGCGTGAATACACCATGGATGACGAGTACGACGACAAAGAAATAAGGATGACCCCACAAGGACTCTGCCTGTTCCGATTGTTTGGCAGCCGATGGGTGGCAATGGCCTAATCAGTTTTTCCTTTTTTGAATTACTTCTGTGACGGGTATGGTATGGACCCAAGTGCAGTACAAAACAGGCAATGAACTGATGATCAGTCAACAGGTTTATTAACTGCAATCTGGCACACAAAAAACAGTTTGAGGGCGGGGCAGTGGACCTGGTCGAGGCAGGCAGAATCAGACAAACAATCCAGAGGGAGACTGGCTGAGCTCATGGTCAAAACAGAAGACAGGGTTAATTTATCAGGGGTCAGGCAGAACGTACACAGGCAGGGTCGATACCGGGAAGACAGGCAGGTAAACGCTGGAAGGTCTTGCATTTCAGAGAACAATCTGGCACCGAGTGAGTGTGAGGCTGGAGAATATATACTGGTAGGTGAGCTGATTGATGAGTGAGGGCAGGTGTGTGATCAGTGACTGAGAGCAGGTGTGTGATCAGTGACTGAGAGCAGGTGTGGTGATCAGAGGGTGTGGTGTCAGCAGGGCAGTGGAAAGGTACTGAGTCCATGGGCTGGAGCAGAGTGTGACAACTTCATTTTAAATGATCCATTATTTTTTCCCCCAGAAATTCATGAATATTTGTTCTATTTGTGACTAAAATCTGAAATTGCTCCTATGTTTAGTGATGATTTGAGTCACATGGTGAAATTCAAATGCAATAAAAGCCAAATCTTATTTCATTTAAACCCAATCCTCAGATCCCGAACATTATATTCTCATTATATTAAAGATAAAACGCAGCTAACTATTAACAGTGAAAATATCGGCAGAGATTTGAAAAGTAATGTCGTATAAAGTAGATCAAATTTTTTATACAAGGATCGGAGCAGATTTGTGGATACTGGCTGCAGTACGTACTTCCTTTGGCCTTCCGTTTCGCTAACATCATTTATACCTTCTTGACAGCTATATTTAAGGCGCACATCTTAATCATTGTTTCCTTCATAGACAGACAGTCACTGTTGGGGGGTTCAGGTTAAAAACAACCTGCCAGGTTGAAGCGAGCCATTTAGATCATTTAGTTCTAACCGTGCGAAGTGTGTCAAACACAGTCACTTTCTACACCACGACCCTCGGCATGCAGGTCATCACTTTCAAGGTATGTCAGAAGTTACCATGACCCGTAGGTCATATCAACACGTGTCAGGCTGAAGAAGTTGCTAGCAGAAGGCAGACTATGGGTGTTTCATTTGTGTCCTGCGGCGGCGCGGAAACACATTTCTTGTATTAAGGGAAACCGTAAAGCTCTGGGGTTTGGCCAGCAGAAGTTCAACCTTACCCAGCTGGGGCAGGAGTTTGAGCCCAAAGCAAAGCATCCAACTTCAGGCTCTGCTGACTATCCATAACCAGAAGCCCTCTGGCCCAAGTAGCTGCACATCTGAAGGTATTCGATCCGTTGCTGCCACCACATTTCCTGGGTGATACTTTGAGATAAAGTCCACTCGGTTCATTTACGGTGTTCTTTTAGGCCTGTGGCTTTGAGATCAAGGACGGTCCAGTGGAAAGGACTGGAGCTGTGGACACCATCACCACCTTGTACTTCAGGGATCCAGACCACAATCTCATTGAGGTGTCCAACTATATGCGGCCATCAGAGGGCTCCTAATGAGACTTTGGCTTTTACACAGAAATGTCTCCAACCACCAGACTGTTTCTTTCTTTTATTTCTCAGAAACGGACAATTACTAAATAGAAATTCCAATACAATTCACTTTTCAGGATTAGTTTTGATCTGAACAGTGTCGTTTAATGAATGGACAATTTCCAGAGATGATGTTAAATTACCATGTTTGTGTGACGGGTGCAGTTTGGACCCAAATGCAGCACTCTGGAAAGCTGGACCGTAGTAATGACTTTTATTAACACACGGGCAAACAGGAACTCAGGCAGACAAGGAAACACAGGAAATAGTCCGTTCTTCAGGCTCCGGGCCCACACAAAGTCTATGGGTTGCAGGCTCGGGGAGTGGGACGAGCAGAGAAGTCAAAACCAGGTGAGCAGACAGGAACCAGAGACGCTGAGGCAGAAGTCGTAGTCAGGGGCATGGTAGGTTGTCCGGGGAACAGGCAAGGCAGTGATGAGAATTGTCTTTATCTTGTTGTTATGTGTTTCACCATATGTTCCTGTCTTCTCTTAGAAGTTAGGCAAGGTAGACTCATTAGCAAATGTAATAAAGAACAGAGACATTCCATTCACAGGATTGTTGTTTGTTCCACTGTAATCTCAGGAACCAGTCAGGCAGGGGGTGTTAAACAATCATTGTAAATGGGACATCAGGCTGGGGTTGATGATCGTATTTGCATGAAGAATGGGAACTTTCATCTGGCCACCTGGGAAAATAATGGAAAAGAAGGACTGTACCAACACCAAATGGGACTGGAAGAAGAGGACGAGGCCATCCCAGCAGGGGATCTGGATTGGATTGCATGAACATTGTGAATTTGCATGTGTGTTACTATAAAAGACTGGGCCAAGGGATAGTTAGGTTGTCAGACTTTGTGAGAAGGATTATTGTTATTGTTGTTATTAGTATTATCTTTAAATGCTATTGTATGTAGACTTTGAGTGTTTGAGGAATGTTGATAGGAAAGGAAGAACATGAGAGTGTCGTAAAAGTGCTGAAGCTGCTTACTATCAAGCTCAGCACTTAGATGTATCCTGTTGGTCAGGATTAGAGAAGTTTGTAAAGATGTCAGAAGACAATGAATTACGATATCCTGTTTAGACACCCATTCTGTTTGCACCAATAAAAGAGGTGAGCGAGCAGCAGACGAACGGAGTTGACAGAGGAAGCTTGAACTGCTGCTCGGCTCCCCCTTTGCAAAGGACTCCAGTTGTTTGCGTGGTTACTCTGAGTCTAGTGAACGAACAGCGCGGGTGATCAAAACTTCATCCTCACAACTTCATGCCCTGACAATTGACTCTGTTGTTGCTAGGGTTATGAACTGGCCCGGAGCTCTGTAATATTTGTATCTCGAATTGGTTCTATTGTTAAATACATTTTGAAATTGGTACTTTTCTTCTCGAAGTCTTCATTCAAAGAACACGCGGATTAGCAATTACATACGGGAGGTATTGCGATCCAACAATTTGGTGACCCCGACGTGATGAAGACAGAGAAGTCATCTGAGGCAAAGAATTAAACAACGGTCACTTCGGAGGACAACTGACGACAAAGGGATCCCTAATAAAAAGGTAAGCAGACACCTGTTTAATCAAAAGCTCTGCACATTGGCAATTTCCAAAAATTTGTCATCACTGTCAATTGAAGTGTCCTAGTTATAAATTCCAGATACAAATATAGAAAATATTGAAACGACTGCAGGAATTACGGTTAGAGTCCGGAAAATAGACGGTTAGAGGCCGGAAGTACTGTTGAAAAAACAGGGAATAGACGGTTAGAGTAAACCGGAGATAGTACAGTGCTGTATTGCTGTATACACAGCACTGTATATGAAAAAGATTTGGGTTGGGACTCGGGGCACAGTTGACGGGACGGACACTCCCGACGCCCGAGATTTGTGTTTTTGTGTGGGTTGGAAAAGTGCCAGAGTGAACGTGAATTGAAAGGCTCTTTGTCCTTGGGAATTAACCCCCAGAGTGGAACCGGATCAAAGACGTTTGATCTAGAAGCTTGTTTCACTGAGGCATTGAGCTGACCGTTGGAGTCATTCACATTCAATCTCACTTGGGAGCATAGTTAAAGATGGAACTGGAATGTGGCAAAACGTGTTGGGATCAGGGAGAATGTTCTCCCTATCCTCGGTCTGTGGAAGAACAGTGGAAGTGGACTCTTGATCAGGTGGTGAGTGGCATGAAAGAACAGGACAGGGAGAGAGAATTGGATACAATAAAAAAGTTGTGGAAGGAAGCTCAGAAGCAAAAGATACTTCCCCCTCCAGAGGTGAAGGTTAACTTAGCTGAAGCATTGTGTAAGTGGGAGTCAGAAATTCACACTATATTACAGGATCATCTTGATAATACAAAATTAGGGTTTATAGCAGGAAAATCATGGCAAAAACAGGGTAAGGAGTTAGAAGATAAGCGTTGAAGGATACATGTTGTGGCTGTGGCATGTGCAGCGGTGCACTATTGCAGATCTAGGGGGTTTACACGAGTGCCTAATGTCGAGAAGCCTCCATTAGAAGATCCAAATCAGACACTGACACCTAACACCACTCTTTACCCATCATTACCTACGACCACTTCCCCACCCCCATATCAATTGCCAGTTTTGACTATTAACAGTGGTCAGTTAGATGTGGACAGAGATGAAGAACTGCAGGAGTTACGTGAGACAGTGTGGGAACTTTGGAGACAGGTTAGAAGGATCAAACAGGGACAGGAAGAGGTTGAAGATAACTTAGGAAAAAATTAATTTAGACAGGAAGCTCAGGTGGTTCGCCCTAAAATCTCCCAACAAACTACATTTAAAAAACAGGATAGTCAAAAATCTACATTAGATATTTTTAAAAAACATCTAGTAATCAAATAAAACAAGTAAAAAGAGTTGATCCCTCAGGAGGATTTGCCAGGGCTGAGCACAGGGAGGAGAAGGCAAGACTGATTTATGGCAGTGATAAAGAGGAGAGTGAGAATAAGACAGATGCCCACAAAATTCCGGCTACATTTATTGGAGAATTGGAGCTTCAGGAGCCTGTTGAAGCTCAGACAGAATTATATGAAAAAGATCCGGTGTTACTATAAAAGACTGGGCCAAGGGATAGTTAGGTCGTCAGACTTCATGCCCTGACAATTGACTCTGTTGTTGCTAGGGTTATGAACTGGCCCGGAGCTCTGTAATATTTGTATCTCGAATTGGTTCTATTGTTAAATACATTTTGAAATTGGTACTTTTCTTCTCGAAGTCTTCATTCAAAGAACACGCGGATTAGCAGTTACATACGGGAGGTATTGCGATCCAACAGCAGGCAGAACGAAGACAGGCAGGGTCGGTAACGGTAGTGATGTTCCCTCTGACACGGGGCTTCGAACCACGCCCCAAAACTCGGTAGTTTTTTTCTGAAGCACTGCTCCGGAGCTCGCTTCAAATCACGTGACTGATGACGTTTGAACCACTTCACTGCTTCATTCTATCTGAATCAGCTGATTGGTTCGGTTCAATGGGCGTGTCTCTGTGTTTAAAAATGGATGAAACAGCGCAATACGTTGCCTATCTGGTCAATACCTTTTTGGACTGATTTGATTAGCGTTCGTATTGCTTTCGGTTTGCTTTCTTATTGCTTTGCAATGGAACCAAACAGGAAGAGATCTTAAGTCTGGGACCACTTGAAATGGTGCCGCCGAACAAGGTAAGTGTTACAAACGTATTTTTAAACTCTTATTCACACAGTAACAAATAATAAACCACACACACACACACACACACATCTCATTTTTAATTTGCAGGTGAAGTGTTTGCTTTGTTCCTGACATAATAACAACACGTCATGAATGATGAGGCATTACCGAGCCAAACATGAGAATGAAGCTGGTGGTGCTGCTGTGATGACGTTTCCACCAGGTGAGTGGGTGCTGTTCCAGGCAATATTAAGAGTAACTTTTAAACTTTACTGTGCAGGTTTGGGTGTATAAAATTAGTTAATTAACTAAATTAATCTTGTTCTGCTAACTTCCATATTTTAGGTAGCAGGAAGCAGGAGCTTGATGAAGCTCTAGTGGATTTCATAGTGAAAGATTCCCAGCCTTTCACGGTGGTGTCTGATCCTGGCTTCCGTGCTCTGGTGGCTAAACTGGATCCCACATACACCCTTCCATCAAGGCAGACAGTTAAAGCCATGGTGGAGAGGAGGTATGTGGAAGAAAAGGAGAAGGCCAAGGCAGCCCTGCAGAATGTTGACAGTGTCAGCTTGACCGCAGACATGTGGACTTCCATCAACATGGATGCGTATCTCGCTGTCACCTGTCATGCTATTCATGCAGGTGAACTCTCCACCACCCTGTTGGGAGTTCGGCCTTTTCCTATCAGTCACACAGCAGAGAACATCGCTGGAACTGCTCAAGAGCTTTTAAGGGAATGGGCTCTTGAAGAGAAGGTGAAGTGCATGGTGACTGATGCTGCAGCAAATATTCTGCGGGTGCGGCATGCCGTCTGCCTGGCTCACGCACTAAACTTGATTGTCAAAAAGGCCATGGATGCTACTCCTGGGCTAGATAATATAAGATCAAAAACGAGGCGGATGATCACCTATTTTAAATCAAGCACCACCGCTAAAGAGAAGCTGCAGCAGATCCAGGTGCAAATGGGCCGTCCTGTCACAAAACTTATAATTGAAGTAGACACAAGATGGAATAGCACCTATGAGATGCTGCAGCGTTTTTATGAGCAGAGGGATGCAGTTGCAGCTGCTCTGCCCACTCTGCCCACAGATTTGGACCTATTGACTGCAAATGACTTTGAGTGTGCATCTGAGTGTATGAAGATACTGTCACCTTTTCATGCTGCCACCTTAGAGGTCTCACATGAAAAGAGGGTGTCGGGATCAAAAATAATACCCCTGGTAAAAATGCTGAAGCATGCTTTGAGTGAGCTGATGGCACAGAACTCAAACAAAATAGCAAAAGACCTTGGCATAAACCTCAATAGAATTATGAACGATAAACTCAGTGGAATAGAAACCACAAGTATCTTATCTTTACCATCATTACTTGACCCAAGATATAAAACACTCGGATTCCAAAGCCCTTCAAATGCCGAGTCAGCTGTGCACCGGTTAAAATCGGAGTGTGCGGCATTGTTGCGGAATGCACCCACCGAAGAGGACCTGCCATCCACTTCAACAGCACAGCCAGAACCAGCTGCTTCTTCCCAAGGTACAAAAATTATAGAATTTGGATCAACAGATTAATTTGTATTGATTCATGTACGGACTAAACTTTATGAAATGTTTTATTTCAAGTCATTGATCTGTGGAAGCTGTTGGACAGGGATGCTGAAGAAGCAAGAGCGTCCAGGAATGCCACCGCTGATGCCATAGTGGAGGTGCAGCGTTATCTGTCAGCCCCTCCACTTGAACGATCACAGGACCCTCTGGTGTACTGGACGACAAACAAAGCCCCATACCCAAACCTGTACCACCTGGCAAACCAGTACCTCGCAACACCAGCATCCTCTGTGCCCTGCGAGAGGGTGTTTTCTAAAGCTGGGGAAATAGTTTCAAAAAAGAGAAACCGCCTCAAACCCTCAACTGTGGAGAAACTGTTGTTTTTAAATAAAAATGCATAAGCACACCAGTTCACCAAAGCACCTTAGGCCCATACCCCCCCTCGGTTCCTAAAATATATAGAAAAATAATATAATAATAATACAACATCAAAAGTGCACAAACTAACAACCATTTACATGGCTGCAGTACAACCAACGCGCCAGCAGATGACCCCCGCGTTCGAAATGATTGAAGCTTCGAGTAATGAACCAATTTTCAACACAATGGTCCAAAAGGGCTCAAAGCCTCATTTGGACATCACTAGGTAACGGGTAATCCGGCAGGGAAACAACGCTGGAAAGTCTCGCATGAAAGCAGAAGAACAATCTGGCACTGAGTGAGTTTGAGGCTGGAGAATATATACTGGTAGGTGAGCTGATTGATGAGTGAGGGCAGGTGTGGTGATCAGAGGGTGTGGTGCGAGCAGGGCAGTGGAAAAGTACTGGGACAGGAGGGAACTGGGGAAAGGGGGCTGTGACAGTTTGAATGAGTACTTTGCCAAGTAAAAAAAATGTACAATTCTGTGTGTCAAGTGCCAATTATCAGGAGTGTAGATAAAAATTTAGTTAACTGATGGAATTTTTTTAATGAATAATTTTTTTTGGACACGCATCCATCTGTTCAGATCTTTTGTAGTGTTTTTTTTTTCCAGAGCAAAAATGGCAGAAAACAGTTGAACTTTTCATCTCTCAAGACATACTGATGAAATTTATTAAAAGTTTAATCCAAAGTGGTTGAACTCTTGGTTTATTTCAGTATGAAGTGTGCTTTAGTAACGATCTCCCACCAGAACACACTCCCAAAATTTGTCTTCAGTGATCTTATTAATCTGTCACTAAATACTTAGCTGAGCAACTCCAAACACTTCATTTTGCTGTTCATCAGAACTTAAAAATTGTAACGTCACTAATATGACAGTAAAGTTGGAAACTTTCTCATCCATCCATCCTCTACCGCTTATCCGAGGTCGGGTCGTGGGGGCAGCAGCCTAAGCAGAGAGGCCCAGACTTGCCTCTCAAAAAAGAAATAAAGTGAAACCAACACACACCATGCACAGCTGACTGCTGAAGGAAGAAACATCCTCCTAGACAGGAAGCAGGCAATCATGAATGCACCTAAACCAGTGACAAAGAAACACACAGTAGCAAGACAGAAAAACAGCAGTGGAAAAAACATAGTGCTAAGATAATGAATTGAATTTACACAATGCCTGATGGAAAACCTGTATTGCCAAGAAAGTCTTCGTAGAGGGAGCAAATGGCACAATTAAGTCAAGGTTAAGAAGATGCATGGATGAAACAGGAATATCATGGATTTATTGTCTAGATTTAGTGAAATTGTGGATGCATATCACACCACATGCAACCACAGGATTGTCACCATTTGAAATGATGTATGGAAGACCATACGTCTTACCTCCATTCCAACAAAAGACTGGAGATGATGAAGTAGAAATGACAGTTGCAGATTACATGAGAAAAATGCTGCAAGCAAAAGATGTTCAAAGAATGAATACTCTGCCAGATATTCCTTTGCCTCCCCAGGAAGATGATAACAGCGTTGACGTGGGAGATTATGTGCGGGTGAAGCGCATTCGAAGAGCCAAGTGGAGTGACCCACGCTGGGAAGGTCCGTTCCAGATCCTGCTGAAGACACCTACAGCGGTGCGGATAGCGGAACAGTCCTCGTGGGTCCATCTTTCCCACTGTAAGAAACAACGGACACTTCCAGGTAAAAACGAGGGAGCAGTGACGGTTTGTCCGTAAACAGCTGATGACCTGTTTAGGTCCGGCAATGGCTGAACCCCATCAGAACCTGAGAAGAGGAGAAAAAGAAATGAAGTTGTTCTTCCTGGTTGTGGTGAGTGCTGTGGCAGCGGGACTTGTGAGTTTCCGCCTTTGGAATTTCCAACAGGAGGGAGGTAATCAGGGACAGAATATTACTTTAGAGCACAGCCAACATGCACATACAAAACGTACTGTAGTCAATCATTTAGAACATTCATGGTTACATCCAAGTAGAGAATCATCACATATTTACAGTTTAAACACGTGGTGGCGCTATGCTAACTTCACGGCGCACACTCAAAACCATTCAAACTGCTATGTATGCTCAATGCTACTGGTCTCCGTACACACCCCACAGGTAAACGCCAAACCAATGAAGGACCTGGAAGGGCGTTGTTTTGTTCACGTAGGAGTGGGCAAAAGGGGAGTGCATGGGATTCGATTAATCAATGGAACACTGTACATGCGTAAAAATTGCACTCAAGAACCCCTGAGAGAAATGGCGGGAAAGATTGAGAAATACAAAATCCCCGTGCAGATTATGGGTAATCACACATACTGTTATGCGCAAGACACAACTAGGATCGCTACATGCTGACACTTGCAGGATCATCTATACACCCTGCAAGGTAACAAAAGATCCAGACTGGAAACAAAGTGCGACGCTGATTTACCGACCATCCTGTCTAAGGTGAACCAACTACAATTACACAGCCTGTAATGAAGAATGTGTTCAAGATCGTCAATGTGATTCCTATATGTTTAATAAGACTACACAATCATGCCCAAGTGGCTATAATTGCACTTGCACTTATTCACAAGGCGCACCAGGACAGAATGGCACGTATTTGATCAACAACGGTTGGTGGCTTTGTGGACACAACGCGTATGCTCACCTACCAGCAAACTGGTCAGGAGTGTGCACTCCGGTCCACTTCAATGATCACACAGTCATAATTTATGTTACTAATGCTAGAACTGCTCCACAGTTGCATTCCAGGAGAGATTTAAATATAGATTTCAAACCACATGACTCAGTGTGGGGAACAGATGTGCCGCAAGAGTGCACTGGACAGAGGGAGAAAAGGTTGCTCTCAGTCTGTTTCCTTGGGCAGGTGTGGCAAAGAACATATTAAGATTAGAAACGGTTGATTATAGACTGAAAGCGTTTACTAATTTGACAAAGGTTGCTCTTACAGGAGTTAAAGAAGAACTGACTGCGCTGAGACTAATGACTATGCAGAATAGGATGGCCTTAGATCTATTGACAGCATCCAGAGGAGGAGTTTGCACGATGGTAGGAGATTACTGTTGCACATTTGTCCCAGAAAATGATGCAGATGGCCACGTAATAGATAAATTACAGAAGGCAATGATTGACGACGGCAGTCCCCCATTAGACTGGTTTACTAGCATGATTTTAAGATGGAGGGAACTGTTGTTCAAGATAGGGGCAGTAATAGGGATAGTACTGATAGTATTAGCCATATTAGCTTGTTGCGTAGTACCTCTTGTTCGGGGTTGCATTGATCGGCTTGTGGGTTCGGCTGTTACTAGTGCTTTGCTGCAGATGGAAGAATAACCTCTACTGGATGAAGGAGAAGAAGTGGATTCACAAGAAGATTGGACTAATGCACTGCATGATGTCAAAGAACTGTTTGAAATGTCTTAAGTTGCACCCACATTGAACTCTGAGTGTAAGAAATGTATTGTCTAGGAAAATGAAGTAATACATTTAAAGTTCATGAAAGTGAAAAGATGTATTATGGATAATGAGAATCTAGATGCATTTAACGATAAACAGGAGGGAAATGTGAGAATAATTATTATATTGTTATCATTTAAATGCATTTGTATGTTTAGCACCTAAGTGCATGAAGAAGAAAGAGTGTTTTTCACCTCTCTTGATTTAGTACACTTGTCCAGAGCACCAGATTTACTGTGAGATTGTTATCTGAAACCCTAAAAGAATCTTGGGAGGAGGTGAAAATTCCACAAGGATAATGAGCTGATGTGAATAAAGGAAGGAGGTTTGCAGAGGAGCAGCAGAACGACGGAGGGTGTTCCAGAGTGAACTGTTGCTCACTCTCCCTTGCAAGGCTACCTGTGTTTGTGTCTGATTCAGGCAGGGTATTACTGGGTTGCTCTGTTTCCACTCTAACAGTAAACACACACATCAACACAAAAAGCTCCACAGAAAAACACACCTTGCTACTGGGCCTTGCTCAGATTTTCCTTCAGCTATCAGAGATGATCACAAGGGTCTGACGTAAACAATGTTGTCATGACAGCCATTGTCACGGAGTGAGCCGTGCCACTTACGCACACACTTCATACGCACACACTTCATACACACACACTTCATACACACACTTCATACGCACACACAAACATTTCATTTCCATTCTGTTCTGTCTTATGGTTACCCGGTTTAAGCATTTCATACACACCACTTTTTACCATAGCTCACCAGCAGGACATACTTCCTCGTTTGGGGAAACCGAAGGACTGGTCCATGATTGTATATATGGAGGGGTTTCGCAGGCTGCTACGGCACAATCTATTTTAGCGGGGGTGTTTTATTGGGATAAATTGAACATGTATTTTACTGTGCACTGGGTGGTTGTTGGTGGTGGAAACTTGTCTTGGAAGTTTTACGCATATTTTGTATTTTCTTTTCGGTTGTAATTTTGTGTTTGTAAATGTATTAGTGAGCGTAATAATTTTGATAATTGGTTTCACCTGTGGGAGGGGCTACAGGTATAAAAGCCCTGTAGTAGGCCCAAGACAGGGCTTCTTGTTGGTTGTTGAGTTGGTTGGTCATTGTTTTGGAGGAAAAAGAAAATTGTTGGAAAAGAGTTAAAGTGGTGGTGTGTAAGAGTGTGCAGGGTCTGTATGTATTGTATGGATTTAGCCTGGCATCTTCTGACGCCACTTTATTTTTGGTAAATTAAAATACATTTTTGGAGGAAAGAATCTCCCATCTCCCTCTGTCTCCTCCACCGCCGTTCATCCTTGCGACATGTGGTGTCAGAAGTGGGATTTGGAGTGAGACAGAACAAGGTAACAAAGATGGCGACGAGGAAGAAGACCAGTCCAGTTCCCTCTCATGGGGCTACAACAGAACGGCCTGCAGCCACCGCCAGAGGGGGTAAGTCTGATGGTGTTGGTAGAGGAAGTGGTTCTGGTAGCTACAATAGGAGCGCACAACCCCCTCCCCAGAGCAATGTTAAGTCCCAAGGGGTGTCTTGTTTTAACTGTGGTAGGGAAGGCCACAAGAGCCCGGCTTGCCCCCTCAGGAAGCCCAAACACTCCCATCTGTGTTATGTACCCAACCCTGGCCCACCCCTTAAGAATCAGTTTAGCAGGGATCCTGTTATTACAGTGGAGCTAAATGGTGAACCCACAAAGGCCTTAGTTGACACAGGATGCACCCAAACTTTGGTTCAGGCAGATTTAGTCCCCCTTGAGTGTATAAATGAGAATGACAAATTGACCATTTGTTGTGTTCATGGTGATCAGACTGAACATAGTACAGCAGATGCATATGTCAAGGTTTGTGGTCAGACGTATCTGCTTAGTGTGGGGCTGGTTCCCAAGCTGCCGTACCCAGTGTTGTTGGGCCAGGATCTCCCTGTGTTGTCAGACCTGGTAGGTAGGACTGCCTTGGCCTGTGTAGTGACTAGAGCGATGGCAAAAGCAAAACCTATTGACATGGCAGATTTTCCTTTTTATGGTGAGGATGTTCCAGTTGAGCCAGCATGCACCAGAGAAGAAAGATGTGCTAAGCGTAGACAGACAGTGGAGGAGATTATAGAGCATTCAGACTTGCAGAGTGTGACGGATGTTGATCCCCCTAGCTTGTCTGATGCAGATGTACGTTTTTCTGGTGATATTGCAGATATACAACGTGCAGATCTGACGCTAGCCCCACTGTTTAAGAAGGTAGAGGATGGTGTGTGTTTTCTCCCCGCTCTTGGAAAGGAAGTTTTCATCCTGCAAAATAACATCTTGTACAGGCAGAGCGAGGATGGCTTACAGCTTGTTGTGCCAGACAAATATAGGACACAAGTGTTAGAGCTAGGCCACACAATCCCTTGGGCAGGGCACCTAGCTCACATGAAGACTCTACAGCACATCGGCAGACGTTTTTACTGGCCAGGAATGTTTGTACAAATCAAGGAATACTGCAGGTCATGTCCACAATGTCAATTGGCAGGAGCCAAAGGTTTGGCACGTGCCCCATTAGTGCCACTTCCTGTTGTTGATGTGAGAAGAATTATTGTTGTTATTACTATTATCGTTTCAATGCTATAGTAAGTATAGTAAGTAGATTTAGAATGTTTAATCAAAAAGAATGTATGAGTGTATGAACCAAGTGTTGATGCTGTTAGGTACCCAGCACTGAGAGGTACCATGTTCAAGGACACGGAGAAGTCGGAGAAGGAATCATGAGGTCAGATTGACATAAATGTTGTGTGCACCAAATAAAAGAGGAGAGCGAGCAGCAGACGGGCGGAGTTGAGAGAGGAAGCTTGAACTGCTCGTCAGCTCTCCCTTGCAAGGCCACCTGTTGTCTGTGTGGTTGATCTGAGTCTAGTAAACGAACAGCGCGGGTGACCAAACATCACCCTCACAAAAATTGGTCCTTCGAGCCGGATCCCAAGACCTGGAGAGGAGCGCCGTGGGACGACCGAACGCCGAAGTCTGCGCGCAGCCGGAGTCAAAAGGACGTCCGAAGTGAAAGACCTTTCATCACGAGTTGACGGAAGGCCGGTCTTCGTCCCTCCCAGGGCGACCATCTCCAGTGACGGGAGGAAGGCACTAAAACAACTCAGAGAGAAACCATAGCGACAACGGAGTGAGTATAAGACACAAAAAGCGCTACACAGAAAATACCGCGGTATTGCCTGCCTGGTCATCGGGAGAGAAGCAGAGGCAAGATACACCCGCCTCCTCGGAGGTAGAAGCCTGGTGTATACTCTCCTGATCGAGAACGATTGACTATAAGGCCACGGCAGGGGGGCTGAACTAGATATCCCGATTGAGGGTTGTTCAGTCGGGAGATCAGGCGTCTCCATTCAAATACATAAAAACTGATGAAATAAAGTGCAAACATGGGCAACCAACATTCCACAAAAGGTGCTGAATTCAAAAACCCAGCATCATGTAAACACATGGAAGACAAATATCCAGGTTCATGCTCATATGTTCAGCTGTGGATGACTAAGTTCGATTGGGATGGTAACTTAGACAGGCCAGGCAATATTATAAAATTAAAAGAAGTTACCATATTAACGGTACTGAAACCCAGCAAGTCCTCATGTGCGTCAATGGCAAGAAATGGGGCACTGTTAGAGGAGATTGGGTCCCAGTGGATCCAGCCACTCAACAACCATGGCAGCCTGGCAGCCAAGAACTAAATGACAGACTTGACAGACTGTACGAGCGCATGCGAACTACTTTTACCAGACGAGCTGACTACAGCGCCATTACGGCCACGAGACAAAAGACTGACGAAAGTTTTGAAGACTATAGCATGAGAATGAAAGATGTGTTCCGGAAAAATAGTGGAATTCCGTATGCGGAAGAACCAGAAGGTCCCTACCAACAGCAGTTAAAGCAAGCTATACATGGGGGATCAAAATCAGAGATAAAAACCTGGGTAGAGAGACAATTAGTTGATTTCGGAACTAGTAACCTAAACCGCTATGAACAACATGCTATGCATGCTGAAAGACAATGCCAAAAAAGTAAGAATCAATCAACAGGCATGTTTTTCAATGCCAACCCTCTCCCAAGCCGAGGCCGCGGACGTGGGCGAGGCCGAGGCGGAAGGGGAGGAGGAGGCAATTCCCGTGAAAAAGATCGGTGTCATTATTGTAAAAATTATGGACACTGGGAACGTGATTGCAGAAAGAAACAACGTGACCAGAGATACAATAGAGGACAGCAGCAAGGTTCTAATCCACCTCAACAATGACTAGAACCGGAAAAAGATGTCACAAAAATTAAAACAAATCGGGGCACAAAAATTGACCAATTTGAAAAAGATGACTTAGAAGATGTTTTAGACTTAGAAACCATCTTCCTGTTTGCTGAAGGCAAACCAGAAGTACAACTGACCGTGTTAGGTAATTCTTTAACATTCTTAGTAGACACGGGTGCAGGTAAATCAGTAATTAGAGATCCAATAGCCCTGGCACCAACTTCTACACAGATTTTTGTGAGATCAGCAAATGGTCTCATAACTAAAGAAAGAATGTCAGTTCCTGTAGATGTTTGTGACCCTGTAAGTGGAATCACACTTAAAGCCCCTTTCGTGATCTCCACCACATGTCCCGTAAATCTGTTAGGAAGAGATCTTATCTCTCAGCTTCAGTTGATGATTCGTACCACAGCCGAAGGGATGTGGTCTGTAGATAGAATGGTTAATCTGTGGGTAAGAGAAGCAGATGATGTCATTCTTAGGACTAGTGAATTTTTGCAGATCATGGATCTTAGATTATGCGAAAATAACTGCCCCTTTACAAGCATTGATGTATGATAATCCCTTAGCAATGACTGATGTGTTAACTTGGACCCCTGAAGCTGAAGAAGCATTTACACACACAAAGCAGGCCCTTGTAGGTGCTGGAGTGTTAAAGCTGCCAGACTATCAGAAGCCTTTTGAGCAGGTCGTAGATTGCAAAAGTAATTTTATGACTTCAGTTTTGTTGCAAAAACAGAGATAAGAGGCAGCCAGTGGCCTATTACTCCCACAAGCTAGATTCCGTAGCTTGTGCACTCCCACCATGCGTTAAAGCAGTGGTGGCAGCATCTGAGGCAGTAAAAGCCTCCGCAGGAGTGGTGCTATATCATGAGCTAACTTTGCTAGTTCCACATGCAGTGTCAATACTGCTGCTACAAAGTAAGATAGCATTCCTGTCGCCCGCACGTCATCTTTCCTGCATGGCAGTGTTGCTGTCTCAGCCGAATCTGACGATTCGACGCTGCACGACCTTAAACCCAGCAACGCTGCTACCCACCGCAGAAGAGGGACACCAGCACAACTGCCTGGATGAGGTCTCCATTACGGTCCTGCCGCGACCAGATCTCAGTGATGTCGCGTTGACTACAGGACAGACACTATTTGTGGATGGATCATCGAGAAAGGATGACTGTGGACGCACTAGAACTGCCTATGCAGTAGTTACAGCAACTGAGGTGGTGGAGGCGAAATCACTTCCCTCCTCCTATTCTGCTCAAGCTGCAGAACTTGTCGCACTCACACGTGCCTGTGAACTAAGCAAAGGACAAGATGTTACCATTTACACAGATAGTCAATATGCTTTTTCCACGCTGTTTGTGTTTGCTCAACAATGGAATTTAAGAGGGATGAAAACGTCGACCGGCAAACCGGTCATGCATGCAGAACTGTTAAAGTTATTGGCAGCAGTACAGCAGCCACGCAAAATAGCTGTATGTAAATGCGCTGCACATACTAACAACACAGACGCAGTCTCACAAGGCAATGCCTTTGCTGACAGAGCCGCAAAGGCTGCAGCAAATAACAACACACTTCTTGATAATGAAGAATCATTTACCTTAGAACCTGCAGATAATGATATTCTAAAAGAAATGCAACAAAGTGCTCCAGAAAAAGAAAAGGCCACGTGGAAGAAGCGAGGAGCCAAACTGGATGATAAAGGACTATTAACCATAGGAAACAAGCCAATCCTTCCCCGGAATATGCATAAATGGGCAGCATTAGTGAGCCATGGGCCATGCCATGTCTCAACAGGAGGGATGGTACAGATGGTTAATGAACATTATTATACTATAGGATTTCATACATACTCAAAAAATTTTTGTTCACAATGTGCTATTTGTGTGCCCTTAAGGCTCCTGCAGGCACTACACCATTACCAAATCATCCATGTCACACAGTTTTTCTAGATTTTATTCAGCTAACACCATGTGAAGGTAAACAATATTGTCTAGTAGTGTTAGATGGATTTACTAGGTGGGTAGAAATTTTCCCCACAGCAAAAGCAGATGCACTGACAGTAGCAAAAGTTTTATGTAGAGAAATCATTCCCAGGTTTGGCATCCCGAAGGTCATCTGGAGCGACAATGGAAGCCATTTTGTAAATGAGATAGTGAAAACTGTAGGAGTAACTTTGGGCATTGATTTGAAGAATCACTGCGCATACCACCCTCAGAGTGCAGGGTTGGTTGAAAGAGTCAACGGTACTATTAAGAACAGACTGAAGAAATGTATGGACGAGACAGGAAAGAACTGGATGTTTTGTCTCGACCTGGTGAAATTATGGATGCACATAACACCACACAAGAAAACAGGCATCACACCCTTTGAAGCATTATATGGGCGGCCTTATTGCCTACCATACTTTGCAACAACAAATGAGCTAAAACATGTTGAAGAAACAATAGCAGATTATCTGAAAAAAGTGTTACTTAACCGATGTGTGAATACAGTAAATGTTCTGCCTAGTCCTGTGTCTTCCACAGATTCCACCCCCCAGGAACCCATTCAACCGGGCGACTACGCGTGGGTGAAGAAGTTTGTGCGGAAGAGGTGGAACACGCCTAGATGGGAAGGTCCTTATCAAGTACAGCTGACCACAAAGACTGCAGTTCGAGTGGACGGAAAACTGTCGTGGATACACCTTTCACATTGTAAGAAACAGAAAATTCTTCCAGGTGAAGGCGAGGGAGCAGTGGCGGACTCTCCGTAAACGGCTGACGGCCTGTATAGGTCCAGCAACGGCTGAACCCCGTCGGAACCTGTGAAGAGGATCTAAAAGGAAATGAAGTTGTTCTTCCTAATTGTGGTGAGTGCTGTGACGGCGGGACTCGTGAGTTTTGGTCTTTGGAACTTCCGACAGGAGGGAGGTAATCAGGGACAGAAAGATGCTCTGAGACAGGATGAGAGCTACGCGCGCGCTAAACGCACCGTAGTTAGCCACTTAGAACATTCATGGTTAGAACAAGATCCAGAGTCCTCACACACTTACAGTTTGAATACATGGTGGCGCTATGCTAATTTCACAGCTCGGACGCAGAATCATTCTCGTTGTTATGTTTGTTCTATGCTACCAGTTTCTGTGCATACACCGCGAATAACTGCTGAACCAATGACAGGGAGTGAAGGACAGTGCTTTGTCCATATAGGGCTAAGCCGTGACACGAACTTCGCACTCAAGTTGTTGGATGGAACGTGGTTCGCTCGCAGCAACTGCACCCAAGAGCCACTACGGACAATGGCAGGGAAAGCCAATAGATTCAGATTCCCTGTGCTAGGTGCAATAAATCACACATACTGTTATGCACGGAGTGGTGGTAGAGATTTGGGGTCATTACACAAGGATGTCTGTAAAGTTGTTTATACGTCATGCGCACTGGGAGTCAATCGTGATGTGAGGTTTAACACTCCAACTGGTCGGCCTTATCGGAAAACGTGTCTACAGCAAAACAAAAGTTCCGAACAGTGTGAACAGGAGTGTATTGATGACCCCCGGCACTTATGTGGTGCATATACCTTAGATGAAGCAACACAGAGATGTCCAGAAGGTTATAACTGTACATGTAACTATCCCGCTTTCGCGCCAGGAGACAAAGGCACGCAATTAGTGAACAAGGGATGGTGGTTATGTGGACACAATGCGTATGCAGACCTACCAGCAAACTGGTCAGGAGTGTGTGCTCCAGTACATCTCAAGGATCACACAGTCATAATTTATGCTGCTAATGCTAGATCTGCACCACAGTTGCGTTCCAGGAGAGATTTGAATGACGAGTTCAAACCACATGACTCAGTGTGGGGCACAGATGTACCACGAGAGTTTAAGCATTGGCCAACCGGAAATAAAGTGATCATGACTCTCTTTCCGTGGCTAGGAATAGGAAAGAACATATTGAGATTGGAAACAGTTGATTACAGGTTGAAAGTATTTACTAATTTGACAAAGGTTGCTCTCACAGGAGTCAAGGAAGAAATGACAGTGCTAAGACTGATGACCATGCAGAATAGGATGGCCTTAGATCTCATAACGGCCCCCCAGGGAGGAGTGTGTGCAATGGTAGGAGATTACTGTTGTACGTTCATCCCAGAGAATGATGCGGACGGTCACCTGATAGATAGCGCATTGAAAAATTTAACTAAGCTACAGAGAGCTATGATTGATGATGGTAGTCCCCCACCAGACTGGCTTACAGGAATGTTGTCAAGGTGGAGGGAACTACTGTTCAAGATAGGAATGATGATAGGGATAGTGCTGCTAGTATTAGCCATACTAGCTTGCTGTGTAGTACCTCTTGTTCGGGGTTGCATTGGCCGGCTCGTGGGATCAGCTGTTACTAGTACTTTGCTGCAGGTGGAAGAACAATCTCTACTGGACAACGATGAAGAGGAATCAGAAGAAGAATGGACAAATGTGATGCACGATGTAAATGAAATGTTTGAGATGTCTTAAGCTGTACACATGTTGAACTCTGAGTGTAAGAAATGTGTTTCTAGGAAAATGACGTAATGCATTTAAATTTCATGAAGTGAAAAGATGTAATACTGACAATGAGAATCTAGACGCATTTAACGATAAACAGGAGGGAAATGTGAGAAGAATTATTGTTGTTATTACTATTATCGTTTCAATGCTATAGTAAGTATAGTAAGTAGATTTAGAATGTTTAATCAAAAAGAATGTATGAGTGTTTGACTCAAGTATTGTAGCTGTTATGTTCCCAGCACTGGGAGGTATCATGTTCAAGGACACGAGGAAGTCGTAGAGATAGGAGAAGGAATCATGAAGTTGTTTTGATACCAATGTTGTGTGAACCAAATAAAAGAGGAGAGCGAGCAGCAGACTGACGGAGTTGAGAGAGGAAGCTTGAACTGCTCGTCAGCTCTCCCTTGCAAGGCCACCTGTTGTCTGTGTGGTTGATCTGAGTCTAGTAAACGAACAGCGCGGGTGACCAAACATCACCCTCACAACTGATGGACTGGTAGAGCGGTTCAACCAAACTCTGTTGAACATGCTCAGACGGTTTGTGGATGACAGTGGAAAGGAGTGGGACCAGTGGCTACCATACCTGTTGTTCGCGTACAGGGAGGTTCCCCAAGAATCAACTGGGTTCTCCCCTTTCGAGCTGCTGTATGGAGATCAGGTGCGGGGCCCACTGGACGTGCTGAGGGAGACCTGGGAAGGAGAGACGCCGCAGCAGACGGTCATCATCTCCTACGTCCTGAAGATGAGGGAGAGGCTGACCGCAGTGACTGCAATGGCTCAAGACAACCTTCGCCAGGCTCAACACCGACAGAAGTCATGGTATGACCGGTCTGCTCGCACACGCCGTTTCCAGCCTGGTGACCGGGTCCTGCTACTGTTGCCCAGCTCTGACAACAAGCTGTTGGCGAAATGGCAGGGGCCCTACACTGTGACACGCAAAATGGGAGCTGTGACGTACGAGATCGACATGCCAGACCGTCGAAAGAAACTGCAAGTCTTCCATGTCAACATATTGAAGCGATGGAATGAGCGGGTGGCGCCAGAGGTGCAGTCGGAACCACAGCAGGGGGCGTCAGCGCTGATGATCCGAGCGGTTCAGGAGGAAGAGGAGTGCAGCGAACAGTACCTGCCAGGCCGGGAGGAGGAGTGCCAGATGGACGTCAGTCATCTGTCAGAGGAGCGCCAGCGTGACCTCCACTACATCCTGCCAGAGGGTCTCTTCACTCAGCGGCCTGGGCGAACAGAGCTGGTGGAGCACCATGTGGTGCTCAAGGACAACAATCCTGTGCGGCAGCCATGCTACAGGGTGCCAGAGCGACTACTGCCAGTCCTGAAGGAGGAGCTGGACATGATGCTTCAGCTAAGGGTCATCGAGCCATCCTTCAGCGAGTGGAGTAGCCCAGTTATCCTGGTTCCCAAGAAGGATGGCAGCCTGAGATTTTGTTTGGACTTTCGCAAGGTCAACATGCAGGCAAAGTTCGACCCCTACCCCATGCCAAGGGTTAGGGTTAGCCGTGCCACTTACGCACACACTTCATACGCACACACTTCATACGCACACACTTCATACACACACTTCATACGCACACACAAACATTTCATTTCCATTCTGTTCTGTCTTATGGTTACCCGGTTTAAGCATTTCATACACACCACTTTTTACCATAGCTCACCAGCAGGACATACTTCCTCGTTTGGGGAAACCGAAGGACTGGTCCATGATTGTATATATGGAGGGGTTTCGCGGGGTGCTACGGCACAATCTATTTTAGCGGGGGTGTTTTATTGGGATAAATTGAACATGTATTTTACTGTGCACTGGGTGGTTGTTGGTGGTGGAAACGTGTCTTGGAAGTTTTACGCATATTTTGTATTTTCTTTTCGGTTGTAATTTTGTGTTTGTAAATGTATTAGTGAGCGTAATAATTTTGATAATTGGTTTCACCTGTGGGAGGGGCTACAGGTATAAAAGCCCTGTAGTAGGCCCAAGACAGGGCTTCTTGTTGGTTGTTGAGTTGGTTGGTCATTGTTTTGGAGGAAAAAGAAAATTGTTGGAAAAGAGTTAAAGTGGTGGTGTGTAAGAGTGTGCAGGGTCTGTATGTATTGTATGGATTTAGCCTGGCATCTTCTGACGCCACTTTATTTTTGGTAAATTAAAATACATTTTTGGAGGAAAGAATCTCCCATCTCCCTCTGTCTCCTCCACCGCCGTTCATCCTTGCGACAGCCATGCTAATTGACTACAGCAGCTAAAATATTCAGTTATGATCACCATGTAATGCAACACCACTTATTATTCAGTTTATTTGATGCTGGGGGATCATTGTGGGGTTTAATGGAGGGGACGTGGACAACATCACACTAAGATTGTACCCGTACCCGTGTATGCACACATACTGTGTTGTAGGTTTCATAATGGTGATAATTCAATTTTTAATTTTCATTTTGTTATGAGACCTTAGGAAAAAGTTCATTTAAATATGACAAAGGCAGATTGCTGCTGTAGTTTGTTTATCAGCCCCATCCAAAAAAATACATGGTGCGGCCACACCTTGCGGTCCCAGGACAATGCCAGGTACCGACACCACCCAGTGCTGCCCATCCAAATTAGAATTGAACCTTTATCATAAAAAAAAGGTCACATGTAGTGGGTCTGGAGGTGGCGAACAGGCCCAAAACTCCCTGATGAGAGGGCCCCGCGCGCAGAACACGGCCATGAGGGGGTCATCGTCAGGTCCTGTAAGAAGCCCCCAATAAATGTCAGCAGTGAGGAGGTCCCCGGGGTTTTCTGTGCCCAGCCCCAGAAGAGTCTGTGTGTGCAGCCTTGTCGGAGCAGTGGAAGGGTTCGCCGTTGCGGAAGGTGATGAGGATCCCCCCCGCCTTGAGCAATGTCAATGTTGCAGCCTAAAAGTGTAAAAATGTCTTGCCCCATAAGATTAACAGGACAGTCGGGACCATAGAGGAACGTGTGGCTGAAAGATTGCGCTCCTATTCGAACATCCAACAGGGCAGTTCGCTGCATGTACAGGCGGTGGCCTTCCACTCCCCTTAGCACCTGTTCTGATGACAATGGTGGGTAGGTTCCATGCTGCAGCGCAGATCATGTCGCACCCGTATCCACGAGAAACAGTTTTTCAACACCATCCACCATCAGAGGAAGGAGGGGCTCGGCCAAGTTCCCTCCAGCACCAGCTGGGCCCCTCCATGGGCACATTCCCTGTCTCTGAGGCCCAGCCTGGGCCCGTCTCCCTGTTCGTCTCTTGGACCCCCTCTCACGGGACCCCTCCGAACCCTGCACTCCCTCGCCCAGTGCCCGAAGCCACCGCAGATGTTACACCTGTCACCCGGACGTGGGCCTCCTCGTCCTCCCCGACGCCACCCACGGTTTTATCCCCATTGATTGTTTGGGGGTGGGACCTGCCGCATCACATCCTGGAGGGCTGCTATTAGTAAGGCCTGAGTTACAGGCTTCTCACCTCCTGGGTTCTGTTTGTCTGTTCTAAGATAAGATAAGATAAAACTTATTGATCCTACATTGGGGGAAATTCACATGTTACAGAAGTACAGTACAGTCCAGTTCTAAAAGAAAGTAAAAAAAACCCCAAACTCTTATGTACATTCCTGTCAGACCAGATGAGAACCCAAATGTGACACCAGAGTTTGACTGAACACCGCTTTGTCAGAAACAGACAACAGACAGGATTCACCGGGGAGCGAGCAGGATAGAATAGTCGGGGAGGGGCAAGGTCGAGATCGGGCAGAAGGCAGACAGAATGGTCAGGAACAGGCAAGGTCGGAACCGGGCAGACAGGCAAACAGGAAAACGCTGGAAAGTCATCTGAGCACGAACAACGATCTGGCAGGGAGCAGGTGTGCCTCCGAAGGGGGCTCATTAGTGTCCTGATGCGCAACAGGTGCACGGGGCGAAGTGACTCATGGGCGAGATTGCCCACAGCTGTCACACATTCCTATGTACCTCATACATTATATACACTTCCGACTAGTGCAAAAAGACACATGAAAAAAAGTATAAAACACACTAAAACTTTCACGCTGGGAGCTACTGTAAAAAGCTGCCACTTGTGCGGTGCCATCTCATCATCTGAGGTGTTAGCCGATGCTTGTTGTGATTGCACCTGCTGCTGTGTCTCTTCCCAGTGTTTCTGTAGCAGGGTGATCAGACACTGTGACCACTGGGGCCATGGTGCGCCAGCCACTAGAGGATTATCTAAATGTTTTTCTTTTGATGGTAATGGGACGAGAGTGGCGCTGGTGTTAGTGTGGGGGCTGCTTAGTTTTAAAATGCTACCTCAACCTATTTGGCTAATTTTGTTGGAGGACTCTAGATTTGGCTCTGAATTCTTTAACCTCCTCAGGGGATTACTGGAGAGCCTGCTGGTTGCAAATACTCAGAACTAACAAACAGATTGACAAAAATAGATAATTATCTCCAGAAGCCTTGTTGTGATGAAGGGATATTCTGCAGAGCCTGTCTGACTGACCATCATTCGGTGTTGTTATGCTAAGATGATTCAGGTTTTATCCTTCTCAAATGTGACAGTTTAATCTAAACCTCAATAAACAGTGCATTCCCCAGAGGGAAAAACATTGATGCTACAGACACTTTAATAACCCATCCCCTGTTCCAAATGATCACACAGTGGCTAGGTCTCCAGCTATGTGACTTTTTGTATGACATTTAAATAAATGAATTCACTGAAAAGAGTGATGGTCAAGTTTAGAAAAAAAAAGTTTTTAAGCTGCAACGGTGTTGAAGAGATTTAATAGAATATGGAAAGAAACATCCAAAAGTAAATGTGGGGTTGACACAATGTCACCTCTGGCTCACTGAATCAAAATATAGAAGAGAAAAACAAAATCAAGAAAAAGAGAAAAAGAAGAGAAAAATAAGAACTCCTTATACCCATCGCTGAGTGCGTACGTGAGAGTGGAGGACAATGAAACAGGAGGCAGAAGTCAATTGATAAACGTGCCTCCCCCGTATATTCATCCAACTCCTGTTCCACTACCTCCCCCCCAGGCGGTCCCATTGGACCCGCCCGTAGCCTTAGCCCCCCTTGCTCCAAACACTAATCCTTTTTTGGGCCCCTCTCCATCGGGAGCCCAGTGCAGAAATTACCACATGCAGGACAACACTGTGCAGATGTACCCATTGATCCAGGTTGCAAATCCACAAGCCGGTGTGCAGGGTCAAGAACCTACTATCTTGGTGTATAGAACCTGGACTCCAGAAGACTGTAAAAAAGCTTGTGATGACATAACCTCGCCTCAAATGGACGTAGTCGTGCATCCAAGACATAGACAAGAAATGACCACGTTGCCACCAAACAGTTTTGATGTCCCTACTTCACACCTGTAAAAAATAGCATGAGCCACAGCTGTGGCCGCGGCTGTATTATTGACTTCTTGGTATACTTCAAACATTTCAGTTTATCATTAAGATTGGATTGAACATTTGCAGTTAAAGTCTACATTTGCGTGTAACATTTAGCATTTGACTAATATATTCCTCAAATGGCACATTCTGTTGCAAGCATCTTAAAAAGTGACTCTAAATAACCCACCACTCTTTGAAACATGGGTGAGTGCTATTTTGTTCTTTTATTTCTTTTAGCTTAAGCTTCATTCCAAAAGTACCGACCCCCCCATAAATACCTCTTCACTATAGTTTCACAATAGGATGACAGGCTGGTTATTTAAGGCCCTGGGAATATCAGTGGATCAGAGAGGAAGTGAAGACTGGCTGAGGCAGGTGAGGGAAGGCAGTCCAGCTTCAGTGGCACAGTACGGGTGGTACTACACAACAGTGCAGCAGCGTGGCGTTTGGATTTGATTGAAATGACCACGTTGCCACCAAACAGTTTTGATGAGTTATTTGGAGAAGAAAACTGTTGAACTAGACTGAAGAGTAGAATAAGAGAAATCATGTGTCTCACTTTCAATTCATGCAGGACTTTGAAAAATGTCCTGACTTCACACCTGGTAAAAAATAGCATGAGCCACAGCTGTTGTGAGTGATTGGTATCTGCACATTGTTTTACAGTATATTTCTCCCATTGAGGGTGTATGATGTTGACTGCTGTAATAAGAGGGCCCTCTGTGTGGACATCTGACAGAGGTTTTCCCTCCACACTGGACATCAATGCAGACTAGAGTGGACAGTTATACACTTTGTCTGGATTTAAGTGGCACCAGCGGCCTGTGCTGGCCCAGTGGAGAAGTGCAAAAAGCTTACAGCACCAGGTATTCCCAGGCGGTCTCCCATCCAAGTACTAACCAGGCCCGACCCTGCTTAGCTTAGCTTAGCTTCCGAGATCTAAGCCCCGCTTTCCAACAGTGCGTCTCCACATTAAAAGGGGCAGCGAGGAATGCAATCGGTGCCCTTTTCAGTTGTAGATCGCGGAAGCGAGTCACGAAGCTTCCGTGCAGGTTTTCTCGTTTGGCTGTGCATGTTTTCCCCCTGCCATTTTGAAGGCGAACTTGACACTGATGGTTTACTCAAAAGATCTTGCCCCTACTGAGAAACGTTGCGCTATTTTCATCTAAGGCGCATGCGCTTTTGGCGAACGTACCGTATTGAACTCGTGCGAAGCGAACACGCACATTTAAAAAAAAAAAAAAAAAAAAACAACCACAAACCCACACTTCGACATGAACGTTAGAGCCGCATGAAACCAGGCAAAGAGCCGCGGGTTGGCCAGGCCTGATGTACCATGTCAATACATAGCGAATGATGGTGCGGAGCCCTTACCTGCACAGACTGAACGCGCGCGCACACGCACGCACACGCGCACACACACACACACACACACACACACACACACACACACACACACACACACACACACAGACAGGTGCAACCATTGAGATTGTAGGAAGAAGAAACCCACCGCGAAAGAGGAAGAAACCAACACACCTACAGGAGTTTGAGACTGAGGATGCAG